>NC_140345.1:14350931-14382931 GCF_963514085.1 Chelon labrosus
GTCTGAGGACAAGGCTTCGTCACTACTCACTTATGAGGCCTGAGAACCAACACCTACCACACAAGGCTGTAATATTGAAGATGTCTCACGACACCAAGACGGGGAGCAATAAAACCACTGGATGAGTTTTTGTCTGACTCATCCTGCAAGGTCAGCTGCAACAGTCCATGCATTCATTCCAAAATTGATTGGCTCGCCCATAATTGATTGCAGAGCTGAGCTGTGTGCTCGTGAGCAAAAATCAACCAGGTCATTTATCAGCCCTGTCTTCCAGAGCAGACGCAATACTGTCTCTCCACACGTGGAGAACATGCACAGAGTCAAACAGAAGCTGACACCCGCAGTCACATAGTGCAGACATTTTTCTGTGACGTGGCAAAATATGCATTTGTGAGATCTATGAAAGTCTGACGAGAAGTGACTGTGCCATGTGTTTGTTGCAGGTTAAGGATGCACCTCATTCACTGTGGCTTCTCTCCTCGGGAGAGATGCTTTCTCCTCTTCCAGCCCCACAAATGTCTCAGCCATAAGGAGGAGAGTGGTAGCTGTGGTTTGGCCTCGAAGAATGTCTTGCCTCTTCAGCGTTGGTGAGTCAGGCATCGAGAGGGCTAGCCGGAAAAGCTAAATTTGGAGCCATAGCAACATCGCACACACACGCACATAGATAGATAGATAGATAGATAGATAGATAGATAGATAGACATACACATTTATGTGTGGTGCAAAGTATGGCACAGTTATTTAGCAGGCCCATGTTGTGTTTACTGCCATAGAACATATTTTTTGTATGCAAATGTAAAAAAAAGGTTAGACTTTTGTACAAATGTACATGTTTAGCTCTTGTTTCCACAAATGAAAATGTACAAGTACAACTCAACAGAACTGAACATATCTGGCATTAAAATGAACATACTGTATGTTAGTTGTGTCTTGCACATATTGTCGCTGAGCTGATGCAACATCTGTTAAAATACTTTAACACATTTTGGGTTGTTTTTGACACATCAAAAAGTGTAGTTCCCCCTTTACTTTCAGTATTTGCTTTTGTGTGATTACCTAACTTTGTGTCTTTCTACAGACCAGTTACACTGAGGTGATCGTGTATTTTCTCTCATCTGTCAGTCATTCTCTAAACGGACCAATCGCATGCTACGAATTTCTTAATATGTCAGTGAAGGGGAAAAAAAACACATGGTCCTCCTCAATATGTAAAAGACGTCACACTAAAGAGTTTCCAGGGCACACAGACTTGACCACCAGTTTCACTTCAGCTGCGTACATGCCCTCATCCTGCTGACCAACGCTGAGAGAGGTACTGTTGTTATTTTAAGCTCTGAATTTGCTTGCGATCAATCCAAAAAAAGAACAGCAATACAAACTTAATAACAAAGACTAGTGCTCAATGGATTGTTTAATATCTAAGAATATCAGCATATTTTTGATTTGAGTGAACTAATGCATGTTGCATCATAATGCACTACATCATTACATGCGCTAACTTGCAACACAATTTGCTAGTTCAAGAAAAAAATACTGTGATTCTTGGGAGCTTCTTAGTTTTTGGGGAGGTCTACAGTAGTACTTACTGTATATGACATAAGCTTTTTGTAAGTGTGTGAAAAACTGTTTCGTTGTTGTCAACTTCTGAATAAAAAACCTTCTGTCTGTTCTTGCATTTTCTCCTCAAGGTTGTTCTAAAGACAAGGATGGAGAACAAAGTAGATTTACATGATGGAAATGACTATTATGATGAATATGAAGAAGAGTATGATAGCAACCTTGACAAGCTGGTACAGTCTCTCAACATCATGTCTATGGTGGTTTACTCCCTGGCCTTTGTCCTTGGTGTGCTCGGGAATGGAGTGGTTATCTGGGTGACCGGCTTCAAGATGAAGAAAACAGTTAACACAGTTTGGTTCCTCAACTTGGCCGTGGCAGACTTCCTCTTCACCGCCTTTCTTCCCTTGAGTGTGACGTACATAGCTATGGATTTCCACTGGCCTTTTGGCAAGTTCATGTGCAAACTGAACAGCACCGTGGCCTTCCTCAACATGTTTGCCAGTATCTACATTCTGGTGGTGATCAGTGTGGACAGATATGTGTCTGTGGTGTTGCCCGTCTGGGCCCAGAACCACCGAAATGTACGCAAGGCCTCCTTTGTGAGTCTTGTTGTTTGGGTCCTGGCTTTGATCCTTAGTGCTCCATACTTCATCTTCAGGGACACCACGCCGTCAACCCACGATGAAAATAAACTCAGCTGCTTCAACAACTTTTCTCTTTCGGACTTTGATACGCCTTCTGTGAATCAGCTGGGGCTATTCCGTCACCAGGCCATGGTCATCACCCGCTTCCTGCTGGGATTCGTTATCCCCTTCACTGTCATTGTCTCCTGCTATGCTGTCATAATCCACCGCCTCAGAAGAAACCGCACCCTGGCCAGCCAGTCAAGTCGCTCCTTTAAGATCATCGCTGCCATTATCATCACTTTCTTCCTGTGCTGGGCTCCTTATCACACCTTGAGTCTAATTGGGTTGTTCAGTCACACAGCTGTTATTGGTATGCCTATAGTTACCAGTCTGGCTTTTCTCAACAGCTGTCTGAATCCACTGCTGTACGTGTTCATGAGCCAAGATTTTAAGGATAAAATCTTCAAATCTCTCCTGAAAGTGTTGGAGACTGCCTTCCAAGAAGAAGGAGCACACTCTCACACGTCAATGGACGGCAGCCATAGCAGAGAGAAGTCATCTCTTGCTACAGAGGTATAAATTTGTAAAAAAAAAAAATAATAATATATATATATGTTCCAATTATTGTCACAACTGTACATTTTCTTTAGACGTCATATCAGACAGTATTCACATTTAGTCCCATACAGCAAATGTTTCTTTTTGTGTGTGGTTTCATTTATGCATAGCAAGCAACACAAATGTGGTTAACACAGGGAACTTTATTGGTTCTTTCAATCTGTCAAGCACACTAGTTAGTTATTTAAATGTAAGATTTGTATTCTAAAGTTCATAAAAAAAAAAATTAAAAGCTGGCATAAGGCAGTAGAATCTAAAGTGCAGAACATTTCTTCTGAACCACTGCATTGACAGGGATTTCATTCTTTAGTATTTCCCTATCTACTGCTACCTACTTCTCGTTTCTGCCAACCAGCTTCCCCTCCCAGGAAAGGGAAACAAAAATAACCATAGAAGTCATCTTGGCTGATCTATGCAAAAGGGCCTTGGGACAATAAGTTATTTGCCACAACACTTTTTTTTCTTTCATTTTTCTATAGTTAGGTTGTTTTTTGTTTTTTTTCTGCAGACACTGTATTTTCTGCTGAATATGAAATTTGCCCATGGTTTCCAAAAACTTTTGCTTACAACACAAATCTGAACCCTTTTTGGAAATGCAGCACAGAGAATTTAATTAAAGTCTACCTTTTTGTTGGTCAGGTTTTGTGTTTCAGCACCGTCAATTTGAAATAATGATACTGCAATAACATACAGTGCCTCAACTAATTTAAGTAGTTCAAACCAATACTGAGAGACCTGAGCTTGCTAATATAATATGTCAAAATGTCAAGGGTTACTTGTGGTCTGGACTGTAGGTCTTGTGTGGAAAACTCTTTTGTAAAATGCCATTGATACGTGTGGTGACATCTATCACATTTTATTACCTTTTTGTGTATTTTTTTTACCTTTACTGTCAGTGCAGAATGATCCAAGAACTGTGAAAACATAGCCTATGGTAATTATTAAAAACTTATTATCTTAGTGCTTATTTACTTTGTAGCAGCTGCATTCACTTGGCTAGTTTTGAACTTTGGGTCTTTTAAACTTTTTGGTTTCATTTTTAAGTTGTGACTTAAGTTGTAGCCTTGTCTGCTACAGTCCTCCAGATGTTCAATTTGTCCAGCAGATGGGACTGTTTCGCATTTTCAATATTCTGCATTATCCGAGCCAATGAGGAAGAAAGTGAATTTTATTATTATTCTTTTTATTTCTTACATCTTTTACGAGATCATTGTACATAGTGTATATGAAGTACTTGTATAATCAAAGTCATTTCAATCAGTGTTTTGGTGTTTATTACAAATAAAGACATAGACCGAATGTGGAAATGATCTCTAGTTGCCCAGAATTTTTACTTTATTTGTTTCATTGTTGAAATTTGAATATCAAGAAATGTATGCAGCAAACACCAGTGAAGCACAGTCTGCTCTGAATGATTAGTTCCAACGGCCTGAGAAGGTACCTGTTTGAGCTAAGAGCCACAGCGGACAGTGCTGCAGGTGAAGAAGAGACACAATAGGACATAGTGTGGGGCGGGGGCCATGTCAATTTGACCATTCAGGATGAGTCATCAACTGAGTCATCGACTTCAAGAAGCACTGGAAGATGCGGAGACGCCTTAGAATAAGGGAAAAAAATGCAGTTTGCACACAAGATCGCATGGTCAAATGGCCATAGAGGAACGAAGCCGACTGACCTCAGATTGTTTAACTGTATATAGCCTACTCTAGATCTAAATGCCATGTTGTTGGCTTTAGAATGGGCAGAACAAAACATAACAAATAAAGTCCTAACCTGTATCCTGTGTGTCCTGTACAGTCTCATGTCTAGGCTAAGAAAAAGGCACAGTAATCTGAATTTAAAATTAAAGGGAAGCATCCAACCAGTTTTTGTGTATTCAAAACGGCAGAGCAGGTGATTATTAATCACAGTAGATATGGAACAGAGAGAAATTACATGATAAAAGAAATGAAAAGATTAGATCTCTAATGGGAAAGATGCTTGGTCAACTTCTTAGTATGGCCGATGAAGAAAATCCGACCATTATCGTTAACTCCAGAAGATGGCAGTAGGGCAGCATTAAGTCTGCAAGCTGCCGTTAAAAACCAAAGAAGAAGCAGGGGGGGAAAAAAACCCAGCCGCGGTAGTCGTAGAAGAAGAACGGCGACAGACACCACTGGCCTGTTGCAGAGAGCAATAGTCGGTCTCGCCTAATCGGAAAGCTGAACATGAGATTTATTGTATTTGGACTCGTACTACATTTTTTGGTAAGTATTTTTTTTAGTGCTCACCTCTCCGCCGCCTAAATTCATGTATGTGTAGAAATCACAGTACGTTTCCATGTAGCGTTAGCTAGCAGAAGCTAACGTTAGCTTTCGTAATCACAATAGTAACAAACAGCTGCGGTTTAGGTTGGAACAGTTTAACTTGTCATTAGATTTAACCATTTAACCTTATCACTTACTTGGTCAGTGAATCCTTTTTTCTAGTTTAACATTAGTTAAATATGTTAACGTTAACCCCTGTCTGTCTACGCTGTCTGTTTGGGTAGAATGCATTCAGTGGCATGCAATATATATATGTATATAATGTGTGTGCATATGTACATGTACATATATGCATGTATGGATATATATATGTGTGTGTGTGTATACATATAATGTATGATATGTGTGTATATATAATGTGTGTGTGTGTGTGTATATATATATATATATATATATATTGGTTGGAGAGGTAACCCTCTTGTCTGTTAACCACCCGATTTGTGTCCGAGTGAAACAAGCAGAATGCAAGTGTTCGGACAGTGCTAGCTTAAGTGTGATTTACAGTCCCGCTGCACTTTAACATCATAGCTACTACGTTATGTAATTACACTGCTTAAACACTAGGCTGTGACTGGCCCGGTGTGTTAAGTTTTACTGAGTACTTTAAATGTTAATACACTCAAGAACATAGAGAGGTGGTGTGTATGACAATGAACAAAGGAGAACTTTCTCTCCTTGTCCGGACGCTGAGTCACATGAACAAGAAAATGCTTTTCAGACAAATCAAAGCCATTACGGGCCGTGTTGCTGGAACGCATGATTACATTTCTGGGGAGGTGCACGTCAGGTTACGACGAAGGGTCAAGAGCTATGCTGTCAATGCGCTGTGGTACCATAAATTATGTTTTACACTTCCAATCAGTCGCCCATTCTTCTTTAAGCTCAGAAACACGCCCAGTCATGTTTTTTTGTTTGTTCTTTCAAGCTCAGGCAGGCCACTGTACACAGTACACGATGTAGCATTCTGCTTCGTCTCCATAACAAGCTTACCCTTGTTGGAGACCCCAATGGTTTGAGTGTTAGGAACCAAATCCACGAACGTTGTCTCTTTGCAATAAACATTTGGAGAAATCTGTGCTTACCTCAAATCACTCGGCCCCTTAGTCATCACACGCCAGATGTTCTTTCACCTATCATCACTACAACTCAGTGACTTGATTAAAATTCTGTGGTTTCCTGGCGCCATATCACTGCTAATTTCTTACTCTGTGCATGTCCGTTAACGGCTGGGCAACAAGCACTGGTACCAAACCCGTGTGTCTCATAGGGGTTGTACAGTGTAGTCAATTAGTCGCTTTGACGACTTCACTGCTGTGCCATGATGCTTTAAGCATCATGCCGACTAGTCACTGATCACGTGACAATAACATAGGTGCCTACACTATCCCATCTTACAACATGCTGTTGAGTACTATAAAATGCTATTGATGGTGCAGATTTATATAGGCTTTACATATCTGCAGCGCACAGTATGTCACACATAAGCTGTCTGTTGTCAGCATATGTATTCAGGTAAAAAAATATAGATTTCATTGTTGCAGAGCATTACTAGTCATCAGCGACTGGTCAGTGTCGACTTGACTTTCATCAAATTAAAAGTTAACTTTAGTGCCTCATTAGCCAAATCAAATTTCCACATAAAAACCAATATAGCACACTGAATGTAGTGGTTACGAGAATGGGTCTTCTTGTTTGGGCGTTGGAATGTGGTGGTACCCATTCATAGCAAATCTTTCTTGCTCAAACACATTCACACATGAATTAACTGGCTTATCTGTTGCTGAAACAGCCTCTTCGTCGTAAACTCTTCGTCGTAAACATTGGCCATAAAATAGGTTAAAACTATTGTTGTCAGTTGTTACTGGTGCTGCTGACACATAGGTGATTGGCATGCCTGGTTACTATTTGTCCCTTCAGCAAGTACATGGCAGTAATGGAAAGAACACACAGGAAACTGAGAGTTAAATGTAGTTTACAATCTTTGGGCAGTACTACAGTTAGCTGCCAAGGCAACTACACAGTTAACAGAGCATGTCACTCATCAGTCTTGCTCGTGCACACACATTGAACAATGAACGTATGAATAGTTGTGGCAACAAGGTTCTCCTGAGAGTGGAAAGCGTAATTTATAGTCCTGTGTGACTTCAGCGGTCCGGAGCTACGTGTTGGCAACGCAGACCATAACGGATATGATTGGTCTAAAAGGCATTTCCTTCATCATGTGTCTCAGCGGCCAAGCTGAGAAGGCCTTTCAGAAAGCCACGAAAGTCCTCTTTTGTTCAGACTCCTGTATACCTTGTACTCAAACATCTTCTCTATGTTCTGTGTTGTAGTGATTTCTGTGACTGTAACCGTTGATCCACATTTATTAACTTCAACTCCAACATAAGCCGCTTAGTTAAACTTGCCACTGTGTGGAGTGAAACTGACCAGTCACTGCCTAGTGTTTTAGTGGTGTAATTACAGAACAATAGGCACACAGGTAAAAATGCTTTCGATGGAGCACCCTCCTACAGCACAGGCTCCACGTAGACCATTGGCAGGAGTATTAATCAAGCTTAACATACCTTACTTACAATGGAATATGGAAGAGTTTTTAATACTCTATGGCAAATTTGAAACTACTGGATAGATGGCAGATCAAAGTTGGTTGTAAGTGGTCTGAGTTCAAAGAATTCCCACGCTTTTGATGTTCGGATTTGGGCGTTTTTCTTAACTTTCAGCATTCTTGGCAGATGCCATATTGCAAAGCGTTGACAAATTCCATGCAAATCAACATATTTATGTAGTCAACGTCGGTCTTTGCAGCCCTCCTTCTTGGTCAAATAACCCTTACTGCGATAGCCTGAAGGTATGTTTTATATCATTGTCCTGTTGAAAAATAAAAAACGGTTCCACTAAGTGGTCTCAGTAAGTGGTCCCAGATGAGATGGCATGTCTCTGCAGACAGCTTTGGTAGCCATGCTGGTTAAAGCTCATTACATTCTCCATGAGAAACGAGAAATTTGTTCTCACTCCTAGGGCTGTGAGAACATGAAAAATGTTTGTTGTAGCCGGGTAATTTATACTTGGTAAGGAACTCAAGTGTCGAAGTCCTCATAGGGCCCTCCCACTGCAGCTTATGTCACACACGCTAAGCATTGCTGGAGATGCAGGAGATTGATGACGAGAGGCACTTTTCTTATTATTTTCAGATATTGGCCGGTTGTTTTGACGACTGTGTCCTTTGGATCACACTGTTCATTCAGCATGCACCCACACACAGAGAGATTAGCGGTCACACTGTGAATAATAACATCTGTGAGCTCACAGATTGGCATCTAGCAATTCTGCTTTTCTGCGTTAACCACGCCCACTTCCGATTTCTGAATCGCAGAATAGTTGTCAGACACCACACAAAAAAAGCTCTGCCCGGTATGTGTCGAGAACAACTTAGAGGAACTCTCAATCAAAGGCTAAAAAGAACAAAATGACGTATTTTATTCTCACAGCCCTAGGCGTGAGAACAAACTTCTCGCTTCTTACAAAGTATGTAACCACCTTAAGTGTGCATTGAATTTGCATTAACCACCAACAGCGTCGCCAGCAAAATGCCCCCACACCATCAGTCCTCCTTCTTCATGCTTTACCTGCTTTACTGTGGAAACGCAAATGTAGAAACCGTCCACTCACCTTGTCTGCGTCTCACAAATACATGGCAGGTGGAACCAAGAATCTTAAATTTTGCCTCATCAGACTAAAGTACAGATTTTCACTGATCTAATGTCCATTCCTTATTTTGTGACCCAGTCTTCCTTCTGTTTTTGCTCAGTAGTGGCGTCAGTGCAGCAATTCAAACCATGAAGACTGGATTCACGTAGACTCCTTAAGCAGTTGATGTTGCAATGTGTTTGCTACTTGAACTCTGTATAGCTTTTATATGGGTTCTAATCTGAGTTGCTGTTAATTTGTGGTTTCTGAGGCGGGTAACTCGAATGAATTGGTCTACTGAAGTAGAGATAACTCTTGGTCTTCCTTTCCTGGGGCGGTGCTCACGTGAGCCAGTTTCATTATAGCATTTAATGGTTTTTGTGACTGGACTTGAAGATATATACAAGTTCGTGATATTTTCCAGGCTGACTGACCTTTATGTCTTAAAGTAATGATGGATTGTGGTTTGTCTTCACTTAGTTGAGTGGTTCTTGCAATAGAACAACAGTGGAATAGGTCTTTTTACTGTAGAGAGCTGTGTACCAACCTTATCTTTGCACAGCACAACTGAAGAAGGCAGGAAATTCCACAGTTACAGTCTTTCAAGTGCATGCCTGTTGATTGAAAACCATTCGGGCTGACTACCTCGTCAAGCCAATTAAGAGAATATCAAGAGTGTACAAAGCTGTAATTTATGCAAAAGGTGGCTACCTTGAAAAAAAATATTACACAAATGTTTTGTTTTCCATTAACTGCACCATTTCATACACATTCATTTGTATTTTTTTTTAATCTACAGTGTAGAAAATAATAAAAATAAAGAAAATCTCAAAATGAAAAGGTGTGTGCAAACATTTGACTAGTGCTGTATATTTTGAAATGTTTGATAATTTTATTTTTTTACCTCTCTAGGTGCTAATACAACATGGAAAACCAGAAAAGTGAACACGCAGCTTCTAAGGACATCTTTTGAGCGTGTTGAGTCAACATACTTATTGCCACATGGAGACCAATTTGTTGGTGTCTGGATAGTGTTTAACAGTTGAACAGTGATGCCATCAGCTCATGGACAAAATTATTTAACCATGGAAAAGCAGAAATCATTGAGTAGTGTTTCTTCTGGAGAATCAAGTACCTTCATCTGTACGGAGTGTGGCGATGGGTTCAGTCAGTACTCTAATGTGTTGGCACACATGGCCATTCATGGACCTTTGGAGTCGTTTTCCTTTGATGGCTCATCCAATGGATTTGAAGTACCACGAGAATATGTGTTACAAGAAAACGGTACACTTACGGCTGTCAATGGATTGGCACACTCACAGCCTGTGAAACCAGTATCTCCAGGAGTATTGCCATCACATTTGCCATCCACTATCAAACCATTGTCACCAACTCTAAGACCACAGCCTTCTCCTTACAGAGACGTATTTCGGCCAAGGCCATCAGACTTGAACTTGGACAAGTCTCGCCAAGGCCATTACCGCTGTGAAATATGTAACAGATCATTTAACAGCCTGCAGAGTTTACATCGTCACCAGCAGTATCGAAACACAGAGCGAGGCTACAAGTGTACTTTATGCTGTAAGATCTTTGAAGATAGACAGGACCTTAAGAAACACCTCCAAGATCATGTTAATGAAAGCTTTCACTGCTGTGGTTATTGTGGTAAACGATTCCTGAAAGTGGAAGCGCTGAATGCTCATAGAAAAGAAAATCACCTCGCCAACAAGGCTGTGAGTTCAGGTAAATTGGAAAATAAGCAAGAAAAAAAGTTGGAGAAAACATATCCTTGCAAGAAGTGCAAATTGATTTTTTTCTGGTTGTCAGATTTCCAGACACATTCACTGTACCATTGCAAAGGAAAAGAGCCTGATGCTTTTGCTTCTGAAATTGAAATAGAAGTGAATTCTAAAAACCTAGAAGACATGCAACATGAAAACTGCCACAACAATGACATATCTTTTGATAATGAAAATGGGAACAATAAATCTTTTAGGGATAGTAGCGATGAGATTGGGAATCAATACTCTTTCACACCATACAGGTGTGGGTTGTGTGGCGATCGTTTCCAGAAGTTAGCAGCTCTGAAGGAGCATCATCTGACACATCAAACTCAGGAAGAAATAGATCAGTTGAATCAAGAATCCCAAAGAACATTAAAGCGAAGGGTGCCACCTAAAGGTAGACGTAGAAGAGGGAGCAATCCAAATGGTAAGCTTCATCCTTGCAAGCACTGCCATCGTGTCTTCAATCATTCTAGTAGTTTATCTCGGCACATGAGATACCATAAAGGTACAATGCACACATGTGTATTTTGTGGTAGACACTTTCCCCAGCGTTGTGATATGAGAAGACATGTAGCCATGTACCACAAAGCTGAATTAGAAAAGAAACCAAGTTTGAAACACTTGTATATAACTCCACAAAATGGGCCTCCCCCCAAATCTCTTGAGGGCAAGAAAAGCCCATGCCCTCCTGAAGAGAACACCAAGAGCTCGTCTGACAATGAACAAGTAACCTCACCAGAGCAGAACCCTAAGGAGAATCAATCGGGAAAAGCAGGCAGGGTTAACTACAAGTGTCAGGAATGTGGAAAAAGATTTGGACTGTTATGTGTGTACCAACGGCATTTGCGCTATCACAAAAAGGAACCCAGTAAGAGTCCCCAGTGTCCCTCTCAGTTTAGAAATGCTTCGTCCCTTGAGCTTCATCTTGAAAATCACACAAGTACTGGACCAATGGATGATATTGGAAAAACATCTCACCACACTGGTACCAGTGGAGACCCTGTCCTGGAAAAAGGCAGTCCAGTGGACATAGAGGATGACTTTATGGACCATACTCAAAATGATAAAGGAAATTCTTCAGAGGTACTTTACGAATGCACTGAGTGTACTGAGACCTTCTCATGCTTGGAAACATTTCTGCATCACCAGACTTCTCATGGCTCAGAAAACAATGGGTAACTATCCTACTAGATGCATTGGTTATTATTATTAGTGTGAACAATCAAGATCTCGGGAGTTTAATGTTATGACTCCTTTGAATGCAACAGTCTGAATAACTGTAAATTATAACCTTATGTAAAGTTTGTTTGCAATGCATATTTTACATGTTTTTATACTTTACTGCTACACGATGATGGAAAAAAAAAACATGTTTATTGATGAATGTCAGGAAGTAAGGCAGCAATTGAGATGATACCAAATTCATTTTTATTTGAATTCACAATAAAAAAAAATATGGGCACAAATACAACACGTGCCTATTTATGGGCAACTTGCATGAAAACCCAGTGTTCTCCCACAGGCCATGGTTTCGGTTAACTTGAAAGTCCCACCAATTGCTGGTAAACTGGTAAATGTAGTTCTTTTCATTGTGTATTTTAGTGCCTACTCATGTTGCTGCATTTTTCAGTTTGTCATTTTTGAAAATGTTTTTGATCTGTCATATGCATATATCTTCCTTATAAAAGGATAGCATTTTCACTTTGTAGATTTTTAATTGTGCCATTAAAATTGAACAAGAATTATTTTATGTGTGTTAGTTTTATTGCGACTACGAATTTGCTGCTGTTTGTGAGGAAACCATGAGTTGTATATTTTGGTTTATGTGTAAGAATTCTAGGCAAATGTGTTAGACTTGCAGTCCATCAAGAACAGCTATGACTTGTTGGATGTTGATACCACTTCTTAAAATGTCACTCTTTGGCAAGACCTATTGGTAATTCCAATTGAGAGCCTAGTTGACAGAAATGCACCCTGCTAACCTACAACTCCGTGAGATGCCTACACCTGCCTAATATTGAGTAGGTCCCTCTTTTGCCACAAAAGCAACCCTGGCCCATTGGGCCATGGACTCCTCTACACCTCTGAAGGTGTCCTGTATGCTGTATCCCTTCACAAGTTGCAGGACGGTGCCTCCATGGGTTGGACTTTTTTCTTCAGCACATCCCATAGATGCTTGGTTGGATTGAGATTTGGGGAATTTGGAGGCCTTGTCAACAACTTGAGCTTGTTGTGTGCCTCAAGTCATTCTTGAACCATTTTTGCTTTGTGGCAGGGCACATTACCCTGCTGAAAGGCTTCTGCCATTTAGGAATTGCATTTCCATGAAAGGGTGTTCATGATTTGCAACAAGACTTTGGTAGGTGGTATGTGCCAAACTAACACCAATATGAATGACAGAACCAAAGGCCTTGCACCAGAACAATGCCCGATGCATCACACTGCCTCCGGCTTGCTTCTTCCCATAATACATCTTGTTGCCATGTATTCCCCAGGTAAACAGTGCACCATTCAAGTGATCCAAAAGAAAACATGCATTGCCAGACCTGCTTCCATTGCTCTGTTGTCCAATTCTGATGCTCATGTGCCCATTGTCAGTGCTTTCGGCAGTGGAAAGGGGCCAGCATAGGCTCTCTGACTTGTCTGTGGTTCTTCAGCCCCATATGCAACAAACTGCAATGCACTGTGTAATCTGACCCCTTTCAATCAGAATTAGCTTGTATGTTGGATGGGACCACATGCCCCAGACTATGCTCCCCATGTGGATCTATTATCCTAGGCATCCCATGACCCTGTTTCCGCTTCGGCACCACGCTTACCCAGTTGTCTAACTTTCAGAATTTGGCCCCTATCAAAATCGCTCAAATCCTTGCCCATGTCTCTTGCTTCTAATACTTTAACTTTGAGGATAAAACGTTTACTTTCTTGTGTCCTACCTACTGACAAGTTCCATGATAAGATGAAAATGTTAGTGTTATTCACATCAACTGTCAGTGATGAATAATTTAATAATTATCAGTGTTAAATTTCCAATAGATTAACTTTTAAACTAACAGTGATAGAAAATGCATTTTTTGTGGGAATCATTATAGTTCATAGTGTCTGCTTCAATATAATAACTCTAATTTGACATTTAAAAGCTTTTAATAGGACATTGTGTCTTCGGGTTTTTTTGTTTTATTTTTTTGGTACTAGATAAAATTAGATGCTGTCACTACAGTCACTGGTTCCTCTGGCAACCAAGCATGCACCAAAGGATACGATTAGAAAATTGCTAACTGCTGTTCTTTTGGAAAAGGATGATTTATAAACTATTAAAGGACAGTACCTTCTCCAGTGTGCTCATAAATCACAAAAATATATTTATTTAGGTTGTAGCTCTTGTTTGATTCTCTCACTTAAGTGTCCACAATATAGTTGGGAAAATATTCTTTTAGTTTTGACATATACACAGTGAGTACACTGTGTTTGCGCACAACTTTTTCATTATTCAGTTAAAAGACCCGCAATTTATAAAATATGTGCCAATGCATTTGGTTCATATATTGTTATTGTGTGTTTATTTTTCTAATGATTGTAGTTGGTATTGTGTAGACAATACCAATAGTCTAGAGTTGTTTGTGGATACAAGGCACTTTAAGCATTTAAGCTGGTTTATTAATTCTTCTCAAATTCTTTAAGGACCTATAGTATGGAAAACTAACTAACATGTCTCCTGCACTTTTTCAAAAGGCCGTTTTGGTCCCCTGCACTTTTTACCGTCCAAAAACAATGTTACGCTATACAGTAAACAGAGAAACGTTAAGCACTAGGACCAAGCGGAAAACGGCCACTCAAGCTGAAGCCTGGTTCTCTTAGTTTAGACCGCCAACAAGCTCCTCGATTGGCTCTGCCGTTTCTTGTGTGATTGGCTGTCCCCGCTGTCACTCCACCTTGATTGCACACCTGTCTGCAAGTCTGCGGTCAGGAGTCCTTGTTAACCTGCTACTGTAAGTTGGGTGTTTGTTCTGCCTGGGTCACGTCAGCTAGAAGGATTGTAATATCAGAGGTTTCATTTACATTAACGTTTGAATCGGTGTCCATGTGCGTATGTGCGTGCCAACATTTTATCAATTTCTCCCCACCTGTGATGCCAGTTTGACCTGCCCACCACTGGGTGGTGCTATGTAAATGAGCTCTGTTTACCATATATTCCATAAACAAGTGTAAAATTGGTGGTACTGAGTTGGAGTGAAGTTGACTAACAAGGTGAAACACAGAATTGGGCGATAATGTTTTTCTACATGCTTTACGACCAGTCAAACCAAAAAAGGGAACATTAAACTTAAAAGTAGCAGGAAACTAGAAGAACTACTAGAAAACACAGTGAACTGAAAGATTAGAGTTTTATTAAAAATACTTGTGTCCCCCCCCACTTCTGAAATCAAAATTTCGTCCTTGCGTGAAAGGTCTTCAGTGCCTTTCCGTTCGATCTTTATCATTACCATTTTTTTCCCTGTTAAGATTTTTGTCTACAGAGGGCAATCTAATGCAGATTTTTTATTTATTTTTTTACTCTTCTTGCTTACCTGGCCCCTTCTGCTCAAAGAGCATTACTCACATATTGGTTGCCCAGACCCTGTATGATGGCCTTATGTGTGCTTTTGAGGCTGGCAATTTGTTTTGGGATTCCTGTGGGATGGGAGCATGTGGGACTGGGAAATTTAACAATTTTTCATACATAAATATGCAGCTTTTATATGAATAATCACTGGGATGTTTTTTTTTGTTGTTGTTGTTTAACATAACGCTAGACGGGAACAAGATGGGACGCGAGGCACTTGTTTTTTTTGTTTTTTTTACTCTGTTGTGACAGGAAAATATTTGAGGGAGTGGTATGCCTCAAGGGTGAAAATCCATTCCCTTGTCTTCCTCCAGGGTCCTACACTAATATCCTTGATTCCAGGTTGCTTTTTATATTCATCTAACAGTATTTCTGATTAGTTCTTAGACAAATGAAGGTGCTTCTTGCCAAGGGAGTTTTCAAATCCATGTCTTTTTCTAGCCAAAAAATTGTGAACACACATGTATATGATGTTACTGGTTGACAACATTCCTGCAGTGCTGACTAGAAGAGGAGACCAAGACCCAGCTACTGAGGCAATCTGGATTTGACCTCTGAAGATGAATACTACAGAGATTTCACACACATCTGACTCTTATTGAGGGCAAGGCATAGGAAGACTAACATTGTGAGGACAGTTGATGAATATTCAGTCTGATTAACACTAAATAAAGACTAGTTTATAGCATCAGACCAGAATCTGTCTCCCAAAACATTGCAGGTAAGTGACTCTCTTCTGTCCTGCTGCATAGGTCGGTAGGTCTACGAGCCTAATAAGCAAGTTCCACTTATGCACCTTCAACTGCATGTTCTGAGACCACAACATGCTGTACTTCGTTGCTACTGACTAACATCTGCCTATGTTGACCTAGGGGATCGCTGCACATCCCTGGTTGTCCATGAACTGGAGGGTTAGTAGTTCGATCCCCAAAACATTCCACATGACGGAGTGTACTTCAGCAGGATAGTGAGGCCCTAGTTGCTCCCAGTGCATGGCACTAGTGTGTGAATGTGTGTGTGCTTGTGTGAGCAGATGGGTAGATGTGTCTGTGACTGTAAAGTGCTTTGAGTACCAATAGGAAGACAAGTGCTATATAAAAAAGGCCATTCACCATCGCAATGCAACATTTGGTGCTGAAGATAATTGCTCTTGCAAAGTACTGATGCGTTTAAGAGTCCATGGACAGTTGCATAATTTTGACTTGACTGGCTTACCCTACCAGGCCGTGCTTTTGCATTGCCACTAGATGCACACCAACCCTAAACCCTGGCTCTGGCACAATATACATTGAATTATTGGCAACACAACTGTGTGACAAACTGGACCCTGGAGGTCAGATCTGCATTGGCAAGGTAAGGCTTGCCAGGGTGAGTACATCTGTACGCCAACTCTCAGTTTGCAACCAGAGTCTGCGCAGTAGTCACTGGAGGATGGAGATTTGTAACTGATATCTCACCTCCTGCTCAGCCCAAATGTGAGCACACAGAGCATACACCCATCGATCTTCACATGGACTGGACAACTGTGTATGCTTACCTCATACTTATCGTTCTCAGTGACTAATCACAAAAAGAATTGGTCAGTATTGGTTGTCTAGCACCACTAGCCACATGCAATTAACCTTTTGCCTATAGAGCGCTTGTGCCAGTGGTTTGGTATCTTGATCTTAACCTTAACCATAACCCTGTCACCAATCCGGTTATATCTTTACAGACTTTGGCTGCAAAAGGCACCACCAGCGCAATATGGTGGCACCAGTTTGTGACATTTTGACTTCACTTGGGATGTCAAGCTGTGATGTCATCTTTCATCTTCATATGCATCATGGCACGGGCACACCTTTACCCATGGTTTCAAGATATAGCCCTGTCAATACTTGACACTAGCCCTGCGATAGACTGGCGACCTGTCCAGGGTGCACCCAGCTTCTCGCCCGATGACAGCTGGGATAGGCTCCAGCAGACCCTGCGACCCTTCACAGGAATAAGCGGTTACAGAAGATGACACTGACCATGGAACATGGCACGTAATTCTGCAATACCAGATGTGACCACTAAGCCAACATTTCCACATTTCAGTGCCTTTTTTGGCTTGCTCCAAACTACATTTACTCTTAGTCAAGCAGAAAACTGAACCACAACTATTCACTGAATTCTTGAAGGATGTAAATATTAAAAAAAATGTTTTTTATTAATGGTCTGGATTGCAATCAAACAAACACAATACAATAAAAGCCCTTCAGGAGATACTAAAAGTATGTATTGTTTCCATTTCGCATCTTGCCCCTCTTTTTGAAAGCCTGTTTTTGCCTTGTCTGTATCTCTATTTGGAACAACTTTATGCACTGTTGCCCATTGCAAATTGCAGAGGACACTGCTTTCTGTGGTTAGTCAGTTTTTGCAAGGTAAATCAAGGGAGCACCTCATAGGGTCCAATGCTTTACACACCTCATCTACCCACCCTCAACTGTCTTCATTATTTAGTGGTCTGCATACAGTTTCATGGATCTGAACTTCAGTGCTTGTCTGTTTGGAGAAGTATTAATGACATATAGCCTAAGACTAAATAAATAAAGACAGAACTACTTATGGATTAATTAAATCCTGACATTTAGAATACAGACTGTGTCAGATGATCTGCCCTTTTATTTTTTTATTGCAGATAGCAAAACACAGATTGGCACCTCACAAGATCTATCCAGTTCTGTTATACCACTGAGCCATTTCTTGCTCCTCTCATTGGCAGGATGCAGTTGGTCACAGAAAATCAGCTCCTGTTCACTCACTATGCCAGAAGCAGGTTTGGGGATTTATTTTCTTCTCTCTGAAAATGTGTGCCTGTGCCCCTCTATCCACAACCCACTTAACAGTTCTTGTGTGCCTCCCCTGCCCAAGGGGTTTTGCAGTAGACCAGAACAAAAAGAGGTGGCGCCATTTTGTAGCTGGTCTTGCACAAAATGGTTTCGTGCAACTTATTAACCCCTTGTATACCAAGGACATCCTGCAGGGCGCACGTCTGTTTGGGAGCCCACATAACTTTGATGCGCCCTGAACAGTGGTGAAACAGCACATGAGAGCACTAAAGCCCCGCCGAGGACTTCAGGCATTTGGGGCAACCA
Source organism: Chelon labrosus (assembly GCF_963514085.1). Classification (NCBI taxonomy): domain Eukaryota; kingdom Metazoa; phylum Chordata; class Actinopteri; order Mugiliformes; family Mugilidae; genus Chelon; species Chelon labrosus. The sequence continues at coordinate 14,369,241 of NC_140345.1, forward strand.
CCGTGGGCACGAGTAGCACTGCCAGTGCACCCTGGCAAGCAAGGAGTGGAGGAGCAGTTGCAGCAGCCGCGGTGCAGGCGCCCGGATGGAGTCGTGCAACCGCACCATCAGGCTGTGGCAGTGAAAGCCATAGAACACGAAGGGGCGGGCTCTCTTGGAGTCCGCGCACCTTGTTATTGGTTGAAGCCCATAGTTGTATAACGTACGCATATTTTCGGGCACAGTGGCCATGAATGCGCAAAGGAAAAAAAAAAAAAAAGGATAATGGAAGTGGACCTGCATGTAGCGTTGCCATCCGCGACATAACGCGCAGCGTAGTACACCACGTCGATCTGAAAAACATCACAAGGATCTCCGGTTGAACGACCTCCATCTGCTTATAGCACAGAAAAGAAAAGCGGTCTCCTGACGTTCTCCACTGAAGACGGAAGACCTCGGCAGGGAGGATAGTCTCTTTCTTTTTATGCCGACAAAGAAGGCAGAGCTACAGAGTCTTTGGGATGAGCACTGCATTACCGAACATGTAGCCGGGACGCCACAAAGGACATCGGTCGGAGCAGCAACACGGAGTCCTGATCTGGTAAGAGTCCTCCTGGAGACCAGCTACAGTGGCGTTATTAGCTGTTAGGTGGCAATGCTAGCTAGCATTGTGCTAGAGACTGGCAGCTAGCTAGCTCCGGTCAGAACATTAGCAGGCAGCGTCAGTGCAAAATTAACAAACACGTGGCTGCACTCACAAGCCACAACGCTGCTGTGGGTGTTCACATTTTATGGAGCAGACTGTATCATATCAGTTTTCTTTATCCCCCTGTTTTCAGTACACTGTGTATTAAAATGATACTATCAAGGCAAAAGGAGCACGCAGTTTCCATGAGATCATACAACACAACAGTTTAAAATGTGCATCTATGCACAAATTGTCACATACAAAGTTTAAAGTGATTGCTAGGGTTATTGTTTTTGAGCTTTTATTAATATTATTATTGTGTTAAGTAAGCTTTTAAAGAGGTGACTCCTATGTGCACCACATTCTTGCTTGTCTTGTATGATGCACTGATTTAGTTGGTAGCCTACTGTTGGGAAAACAAACTCTGTGATTTATGACCCGCTGGGGCCATGCAGTCCGGGTTGTTTGGCTTGATTTGGTTTAATCTCACCATTCCTTGGCACAAGAAGAGCCCCAAACATACACATTCACTGTCATGCATACTCAACATTAACTAAGTTTGTAATGGGCAGTTTTTGTTCAACATTCATGGAGGTCTTATTTAAGCTACACACCGATGAGCCACAACATTAAAACCACTGACAGGAGACGTAAATAACATCCGTGACAGTTCAGTGTTTTGCCGGGAAACTTTTGGACCTGCATTCGTGTGGATGTTACTTAGACATGTACCACCCACCTAGATCAGAGCAGACGCCCCCACCCCATAGCAATGACACTCCTTTGATGGCAGCAGAAATCATCAGCGGGATGCAGCCTGACACAGGAACAGAAACATGTATCTGTGGGATGCACTGGAAGAAGCCTGATCCACAGAGGCCCCTCCCCTCAACCCATAGGACCCAAAGGCCCCCACTAACAACATTATGTTACCAGACACCACAAGACACCCTCAGAAGACCATTCTCTGATGAGTCACAACTGTTTTGGAGGCACAAGGGAGACCTACACAATGTTAGAAAGGTGGTCATAATGTTATGCCTGATCGGTGTATAGTGTGTTTAATATCAGGTCTGAGTGGTTCTGACATTTGCATTCCCACGTGCAGCTCTTCCCACGCCGTCTCCAAGTTTGGGGGAGCATTACATGTGTGAAAAGAGTTTTGGTCAAGTGAAATTGTTACAAGGTGGAGCTTTTGTCCTGTTTGTCATTATTTGGTTTGTGGCATCTCTTATTATTTCAACATGCTTATTCAAGTTGACTGAATCCAATCATGAATTTTTTGGGTTACATTTTTGCCTGCAGTTTAACTGTGGTGGTGGTAACCAGTAGAATCTAAGTTTCTGGAATATGTAATGATGATTTGCCTTTGTGCAAGCAGTGGGCTTGTGCCCTATATTTCCACTGCAAGCAGTAAAGCAATGGGGACTTATGGTGAAAAAGAGCTGTGACACCTCTACCAATTTGTGTCTGCAGTCACAAAGCATGCATTGTCCTGTTTTAGTTCAGAAACGGTCATCTCACTCTTGCACTTTTTGTATATTAGCAGATTTGTCAGAACATCTGGAAGATTAGCCAGGAGTTTGTCCCCGCTGAGGCATCTCATGTTTTGAACTTGTAAAAAAGAAACATATTTCTAGAGTCCTTGGAGAGCGTGTAGTGGAGGACATCTTCGAAAATCTCAGTCGAGTCAGTGTTGACTTTACCACAGAACACAACGTGATTTTATGAAAATAAAAGTTGCAGACTTTGTTTTGACTTCAGTTCACACCCATCCTTTTCCCACAGCTGTAATTGGAGCATGGCTGACAGTAAAGCAGACTGAGAGTCATTGTCTAATGGGAAAAAAAGTAGGCAAACTTGTGCAGCTTTGTTTGTCTTATTTTAACCTTTCTGCAGTGCCTATGAAAGGTACTTACCTCCTTGAATGTTTACATCTTGCATTGCTTTTAGGAATGAAATATGTAGCTTTCACTTTACTCTTGAAATTATTTTCTTGGCCTGCTGCCAAAAAGCATCTCTACGCAATGACACCGCCGCCACTTTGCTTCAAGGTGGGGTTGGGGTGTTTGTTGTGATGCGCAGTTTTTGGTGTTCGCCAAACAAACTATCTAATCCAGGGGCGGGCAATTATGTTTCCCAGGGGACCTGAACTCAATTCTGCGTAATAGTATTTTTATTTCTTTGTAAAAAGCAGTAAATTGTTTTGTTTTGACAAGCTCTTAATCTGACTAGTCCGGGTAAATGTTAGGATTAAGCAATGAAAAAGTGAGATTGCCTTGCAAGCAATGACATTTATTCAATCAAATTTCCTAAAACAACATAAACAAAATGTTAATGTTTTTACCATTTGTGACTTGCTCATTCCAGTCACATATGCGAAGCACAGCTGACAGATGATCAGTGAGAGAGGATCTATACCTGCACTTGGTAAACTTCATCACTGGAAATGTTTGTTCGCATAGGTCGATCCAAAGGGGACCAGCCTCTTCTGCGCATGTCCCCTCATGTTTGGAAAGTTCCCCTTCTTGTGAGAAGAGTAAAAATCAGACAGTGATTCTGACTTCAAGTGCTGTGCCTGTGCTGCATCAGACTGCAGGACAGTGAGTTCCAGCTGAACATCTTTGGGTGTGTTATCCACACTGCAGGTAAAGGGAGAGGAAACCATGCGCATTTCGTTCTCAAGTACAGTGCTCCTAACATGGATGAATACCTGCAGAGGTGATCAGCGGATGGTGTGAATTCTTTCGGTGTTTGCTCAAGGCCACTTCAGGCTGTGCATTTCATGAACAAAAAGGCCCTTGATTGGAATTTGGTGTTCATGCATCAGTGCAGTCACATCAACAGCAAAAGCTGGATCTGCCATCCAATCCTCATCCGAGAGCTCTGGCATGTTGCTTTTCTCCTCACAAAACTCTCGAATCTCTGCTTTCAGATCCCAAACCTTTTAGCACTTTGCCCAGGCTGAGCCATCTGACAGCTGTGGTATGTCACCATGTTCAGTCTCATACTTCTCCAAAAGTGAATCAAACTGCCTGTGATTCAGTGCTCATACCCTGATGAAGCTTACTATTTTTGTTACAACATCAATAACCTAGTTCATTTTTAGCACAAACTTGCACAACACAGTCTGATGCATAATACAATGTAAAAATACCTATTTCTGCTCGGCGTCGATTTCAGTCACTTTATCTTGCATCCGTTTCAAAAGTCTGACATATTTCCCTGTCAGATTTGGACAACCATCGGTTTCAGTCCCAGCTTGTCCATGCATGCATTTACCTCGGTAAACCGATTGCTCCCCATCGCTGACCCTTTCATTGGCTGCATTGCTGCCAGCTCGTCCACAATCGGCAAGTCCTTTGCTATCCCACGGACAAATACAAGTAACTGGGCTGTGTCACAGACATCACAGCTCTCGTCCGGAGCTAGAGGAAAAAAGTCCAAGACTTGCGTGGATTTCCTTCTAAAACGTGGCGCGCGCGCTCAGATCTAGAAGCACATGTCCTTTGTACATCCCAATCGAGCGCACATGTTGTACCCGAGCCCTCCCTGTCCACGGCCCTTTTAAATATGCAACTCCATGTCCACGCCCCTTTTAAATTTGCAAATTATATTTAAATTGACCCTGCACCTGAGATTTCCCTCTCTGCACGATCAGAAAATGAAAACATAACAATGAGTAAGACGGGAAAAAAAGAGCTTCACAGAAAGTGAATTGGAGACACTACTCACTGGAGTGGAGGTGTGCAAAAATGTCCTTTTGGCACGCTGTCCTCCACGTGCCACAATGTTGGTTAATTGCATTTGCGCATCGCATATGATCTGTACATTGATCGAATGAAAATGTTTCCTGTTGACATTTAAAAATTCATCATGTGATGGCACTTTTAGAATATGCATGTGCAGTCGATAGCTCCAGTTGCATTCAGGGAACCGGTTCTCGCTGCAAATTGCGCTTAAATGTTGACCTGTTCAGATGCATTGTATGGGCATTTGATATACCTGACTGACTTGCGGATAATTGCGTCCCACACTGCTGGCATGGCTCTGCTCAGGGTCGAACGGCACAGTCCCGATCGGTTGGACTAATGGTTTTCACATTTATGATAGTTTCCCGGCATCACCTCTGAGTGTCGCCAAAGGATCAACATCTGTAGAAGCCAGCGTACCCCAGCCATGGCGTTGGCGTGGGCACGTAAAAGTTCCCGGACATTTCACTCTTGATACATCTGAACTTTTCCGTGAGCGAGTACGTACGGAACGTTTTTGTACGCACACAACCTTTGTACATGAGGCCCCAGATCCTTCTCGTCACGGTCCCCCTGGACAGCGGAACTTTCTCAAATTCTGCTTTTTTTTTCTCGGGGCATATCCGTTCTACAGAGTCCACCAAGCACTCTTTGATAACCTCCCGCTCCTAGAATGACTTTTTAGAATGGCTGTTTTTAACGATTTTGTGGGATATCACAAGGCTGGTCTTGGTTGCTGTCTCACTGGACATGTGAAGCTTCACTAAAAAGCCTTGTTGCCTCTGTGGCTTAGCTAGCAAAGCTTCTGCTGTTTGCACCCATTCAGTATTACTCAAGTTTATGTATTTCTCTGTGTGGTAAATTTTAATTCTTAAGCACAGCGTTCTCCCCTCCGCAGACTAATCACACGGCTTTACCTCTGACTGCTGAGGATCTATACCTGCAGAGCTGCTGTAAGTCACAGATCCAAGGGATGGGTCAGCTGGGGCAGACTGATCTGACAGGTGGAACCATTAGTGGCTTATCACCTTCTTGCTGAAGTGAAGTTTCTACTCTTCTACTTATACTTGTGCGCTGGTGTGTCGGCAACATTCTGTAATTACCGTTACAACACTTGTCAGCTATGTTGAGTTGCTCTGTACATCTGAGGCCCTGTCCACACGTACCAACACGATCTTTCCCCCCTCCGTTTTCCCTGGCATCGTTTCAAGAATATTTGCGTACACACGGATCCATCTCAACACGACTCAACACGCTACTTCATATTCCAGGCCTATAGGTGGCTGCGTTTGCGAATTTTTTCACCCTGGGACCAGGTTTCAGAAAAGTGCGTTTTAAGGCAATGCGTTTACAGGATTCGTTTGGACGATCGGCCAAAACGATGCAAAACATCTGCGTTTAGACCAAAAAGCGTCTCCGTGTGGATGGCCCCTTAGAGTTGGACTTAATAAACATTGATCAGCCGTTACTTTTACTGACATTACTGCAACACAGAAATCTGTGGATCTGAGTAGATTGTTTGTAGAAGGAGGGAGCATTTTCTGTGCTTGTCTGGCCACTGGCACTCATTTCTCGGGAGGTGCGTATAACGCTTTACTGCCAGCTCATTTCATCTTCCTCAATCATCTAACTACCCAGCAGAACAGATGGCCTCATCGCTTCTGTGTAAAAGTATGTGCTCTCTTAGACATTCATTCAGACATGAGCTAGCAGCCTAACTCAGGGACACCTACACCTGTCCTCTGGGATTATATATGTGTGGGATGTGGTCTTATATTGTGTCATGTTTTTATGAAGAGATGTTTATGCCTCCTTTATCACCAGTGTTGCAGGGTTAATAACTTATATCGATGCTCTTCTGTACCCAGGCACTCTTGCTTCCAAGAGTGTTGCTGAGGATGGTGTCATCCAGGGTAGCTATGACAATGAATGTCTTGGACTGCGACATTAATAGGCAGAGCAGCTTGCCCCCACACAAATGTGTCAGAGCTATAGGCAGTGTTTGTAGCACTGGGACATTTTCTACCTGCATCTGCAGGGTAGTCAATTGGTGAAAATGCATGGCTTCACTGCAGGACAGCTTGCATCAACTTGCCAGGGCTCTCTACAGCTGCATCATGGTGAGCAGCAAGTGGTTTGTGTCCCGTCTAGCAACTCATGTTAAACCAGGGGAAAAATCTCCAGAGAGAACATGCTATAGAGAAAGTGTAACTGTAGTTGGAGGAGATAATGGTAGAGATATGCCCCAACTGCAGTAGAGCTTTCCTCTGCGTTACTATGAGTGGTGCTTGTTGTAAGCTCCCAGTTTCCAACACCTGGTCCTGTTTTTGGATCTATTGTTTGTTTGAGGTGCCCTTACTCACCACCCTTTTGAGCCTACTGAGGTAGTGTGATTTCTCTCTAAGACTGCACTGCTTTTGCCTTTACCCCCCAACCAGGTAGATGAGTGATTTACCAGCTTTGTCTATCTTTGGACCTTGCACTCGATAAGATAAGTCTGTGGCCTAATCCATACTGATGTCCCATACTGGAGGTGCTTTCTTTTCATCCTCCCTATTCTCTTTGAATAACAAGTGGCTAAACACATTGTGCCCTGTGTGGACGCTGGGGGTAAACCTAGATAGAATGTCTGAAATTGGAAACACAAATCTGTTGTGTGTTGTGGGCCACTCCTCACAAAGGCAGGTCAGACGCTTAAGACTCCTACACTTGATGTGAAGGCCAGATCTCTGGCTAATAGATACGATACATGGACAAAAGTATTTGGTCATACCTGATCATTGCACCAACCGGGACTATAATGACATTGTTTTCAAAAATATATACTTGAAGTTAGTCCCATATTGCAACTATAACAGCTTCCACTCTTCTAGGAAGCTGTCCATTGTCAAGAGTGGGAATTTGTTCCCATTCATTATGTAGAGCATTTATGAGGTCAGGTGCTGATGCTGGAAGAGAAGCCCTGGCTCACAATCTTCATTCCAGTTTGTCCCAAATGTGCTCGATGGGGTTAATGTCAAGGCCAGTCAAGTTCTTCCCCATGGAACTTATGAGATGATTTGTCTTTATAGTCCATGCTTTGTGTACTGGGGAACAGTCATGTTAGAATGGAAAAGGGCCTTCCCCAAACTGTGGTCACAAGTGTGGAAGTATAGCATTGTCTAAAATGTCTTCGTATGCTGAAGCATTAACATTGCCCTCCACTGGAGATAAGAGGCTTAGCCCAAACTCTGAATAACTGCTCCATACCATTATCCCTCCTCCACCAAACTTTACAGTAGGCACAATGCAGTCAGGCAGGTAACTTGCTCCTGGCATTTGGCAAACACAGACTAACCCATCTGACTGCCAAACAGAGAAGCGTGATTCATCACTCCACAGAATACGTTTCCACTGCGTCACAGTCCAGTGTCCGTGTGCTTTACACCACTCCATCCGACACTTGACAATGGACTAGGTCAGTCCCTGAATTGAAATACACTCGGCAGAGAAACAATACGTACTACCGGAGTTGACCGGAGGGATCCCATGAGTCGGGAGTCTGCTTAACCAAGTGAGTGCGTGAGTGAATCTCCATTCTCATCTCAGAGAAAACACAAATGCTCTTAATCTGTTGCCGCCTACAGCCAGTCTAAAGACAAAAAAAACTGACCATATTTAAAATTTTAGACCATTAATCACATACACGAATGTCGAATGTCTGTCTTCTAGACTGTGAGTAACGTTGTGATAAGGTACTTGATATGATTTTCAATGGCCGTGTTTACATGATCACAATGAACTGATAAATGGCAATAACGGGTAACTGTAATAATCCTTTCTTAGGTGTACAGTGCTTTATTATGTCTCGAGTGAATCTACTGGAAACACTTTCTTTTGCAATCGGGCCATTTTGGGTCAAGTGACTCAAGTGATTCGCACAACCCGGCTCATATCAGTGAGTGACTCAGAATGATCCTAATCCCTGGAAAGACCTGGGTTTTACACTACTGCCTCCATCAGCTCAGTACATCGGTGTTCCTGTGTTCTACTTCTGCTGGGTTGAACAGGCAGCCTGTTGATTAGTTTGAGCACTGCTGCCACCTAGTGACTGGAGGTTTGTTTATCGTTCATGCATGAATAAAGACACTTATACTGAAAGTTCCCCCTGCCTGTCACACCTCACCTCGCGCCCCACTATTTGAGAAGTACTGGACAAGGTACAAGGCATGCAGCTGCTCGGCCATGGAAACCCTTTCCATGAAGTTCCCGCTACCCAGTTTTTGTGCTTACGTTAATCCCAGTGGAAGTTCTGAACTCTTCAGCTATGGAATCAGCAAAGCGTTGGCGACTTTTACTCACTATGCACCTTAGCAGTCATTTTACGTGATCTTCCGCTTCGGTGCCGAATTGCTGTTGTTCCTAAACGCTTCCACTTCCACTGGAATATCCAGCAGTGATGAAATTTCAGGATCAGTCTTATTGTAAAGGTGGTATCCTATCACAGAACCACGCTTGAAGTCAAGCTTTTAAGCACAACCCATTTTGTATCATAAATGCACAAATGGAGACTGCATGGCTTGGTGCTTGATTTTATTTAGTTGTTGCAATGGGTCTAATTGAAACTGCTGAATTTAATAATAACAGATATAAATTAAAAGGTTTGGCCAAATACTTTTGTCCATATAGTGTATATGGGTCTTGTCTGATTGCCAGTTGAGCCTTTTCCACACACTGCTCTGGCTAAAATCCTGTATGTATGCAGTGCTTCCCTGGGGCCAATGCAGAATGCAGGAGTGCTTCCACAGTTTAACACTGAGCATTAGAATAGAATAGAATAAAACTTTGTTGTCCACCGATTTGCTTGCCATTGCCACAATCCTATTTAACTTGTTCTTGCACTTACAGCTTAAGTGTCTCAACCAAGCAGAGAGATGAAATGTTAGGACACTCTCTGTGTGTGCAGTACACACAAGTTCCAGAATCACTGGACTGACCCCAAGACAGCCTAGTCTTCTCAGAAGGTGAAGCCGCTGTGAACATTTCTTAAAAACAAAGTCTATGTTTTCTGAGTTTATCTGGCAGTCCAGAACTGTGCCAAGGTATTTAAAAGTTTCCACAGTTTCAACAAGTTGAAACTGGCACTACTGTCAGATCTTGTTTTGTGCAGATAACCAACTCCTTTGTTTTTGAAACATTGATTTCTGGCTACCTAAGCACCATGCTTCAAAAGCCTTAATGTGAGCAAGATAGGAGGTCTCACCGGAAGAGTCCGTTCTCAGTAATAAGCCGATTAAGACAATGTCATTAGCATATTTAATCAGCTTGGAGTTATAATCATCAAGTGCAAATTCATTTTTGTAAATAAGGAACAAAGCAAAGGTGAAAGAACGCTACCTTGTGCTTATGACAGCCTCTCCTGAAAGAGTACCATTAACACACACCCTTTGAGGGCGGCAGGAGTGAAAGTCTCTGATCCAAAGAATCAGGCCCTTATCGACATTCATATCAGCCAGCCTTTTCTGAAGGATATGCACCTTCACAGAATTAAAAGCTGCACTGAAATCTATGAACAAAACCCTTGCATATCCTTTAGGAAGTGTAAACTGCTTTGACACTGAATCTAACAGAGTCAGGACAGCATCATCCGTACCTCTATTGCTTTTGTAAGCAAACTGGAGTGGATCTAAAACTCCAGCCACCGTGGAGGTCAGGAGGCCCACCAGAACTTTCTCCATAGTTTTACACAGCATGGAGGTAATGGCAATTGGTCGAAATCTTCAGGCTTGCTTGCACCTGGCTTTTTCAGTATAGGCCTTATTACGGAGACTTTCCAGGATTTGGGCACCCCTGTGATTAGGAGGGGATTAAACAGCCTTGAGAAAACTCCTTTTAATTTGTGAGCATAGTCTTTAAGAAGACGAGCTTTCAGGCCATCTGGGCCTGTGGCCTTATGTGGTTTCAACTTAGAAAGACTTTTTGCGACTGTCGGTGATCATGAGAGAAGATTTTTACAAATCCTGTCACATTCAGGCTTGTCATCCTCAGTATCGAATCTACAGAAGAACCGATTCAATTCATCAACAAAACCTTGACTGTTATTCACGGAAATATCTCCTTTTTTTTTTTTTTTTTTTTTAAACTGCTTTTGCCCATTAAGGTGTTTAGGTCCTCCCAGGCTTGTTTTAAGTTACCACTGAAGAATTTGCACTCTATTTTCTTCCTATATTCAATTTTTGCTTTAAGTATATTCCCTCTCAATTGTCTCCTTTTTTCCTGCATTAATTCCATATTGCCAGAACAGAAAGCAACTTTCTTCTCATTAAGACAGGTTTTCAGATGTTTAGAGACCCATTATTTATTATTTGGGAATATTTTTACAATCTTTGTTTCAGACACATGGTTCTCACAAAACTTAATACATGATGTGATGGTGTCTGTGAGTTCGTCCCCATCCTGACAGGATTCAAAGAAGATGTCCCAGTTTGTTTTATCAAAACAGTCTCTCAGTTGTTGTTTACTGTCATTGGACCACACCTGTATTTGCTTAGTAACTGGTTTCACTCTTTTGACCATGGCCTCATATTTAGGCAAAAGATGGACTGCAATGTGGTCAGATTTTCCAAGAGGCGGTCATACCGCTTTATACGCCTCAGGAATGTTGCCATAGCAATGATCAAGCGTCTGTTTTAAGTGTGTGGGACAATCAACATATTGCTGAAGCGTAGGCAAGTGGACAGACAGATTGCAAGAATTGAAGTCCCAGAGAACGAAGACTGGCGGGTCTGCAGAGCGGGCGAGTGCATTATTGTAGCTTTCCGCTATTCTCTCCCCAGCTTCCTCATCATTTGGTCCGGGCACATAAGCAAGAATAACCGTAATCTGACTGAACTCCCAGTTAATATTTCATAGTCCGGAGTACACGCTTGCTCCCATATGCGGTATTATGTAGCCCAGCTGTTGTCCATGGACAAACAAAGCCCCCCTCTGATGGATTTACATGCGCTGCGCTCGTTCCTGTCAGCTCTTATAGTGGTGTACCCCACCAGGCTTCGAGTTTCATGGTGGTCTTTAAGCCGTGTCTCACTTACGCACACAAGGCTACTCTGTCTAATGGCAACGGGAACCTGCTGCGGCGTCTCCAGAGACGTTTCCGAACGCCTCCCCGTGAGCCTTGCTTTTTCTTCTTTCTTCCTCCTGGAGAGGATAAATATTATTTTATTCCTCACAGTCCACAGGTAGAAGGACTGACGGGGCCCCACCTGTGGAGCGAAGTCAGAGCAGGTGTTCTCGAGTGTAGGTGAGGAAGTTTTGTCGGCTTGTCAGGCAATTCCCAGGCGTAAACGCCGACAGGCAAAAAAGTATCCAGAGTGAAGTGATCCTCATCGTAACAATAAAGTGCAGACTGCAGCAACGTTTCTAACGAGTGTATTGGTGTCTTTGCTATAAAGATGCCAGCAGACATCATGACACCAGATTTATAGATTTGTATAGTAAGTTTTTAGCTGTGTTTTGTAAGAATGCAATCTTCCAAGAATGTTTGTAAGAAAAACAGACATGAACAGTTAAGATCAAGTATGTTAGCCTAGTGGCTCAGTAGGTAGAGCGGGTTGTCCCTCTGGTTCGATCTCCAGAACATGCCACATGCCGAAGTGACATTGAGCAAGACACTGAATCCCCAGTTGCTCCCAGTTCATGGCACTGGTTTGTGAATGTGTGTGCCTGTGTGTAGAATGGGTAGATGTGTCTGTAATGGTAAAGTTCTTTGAGTACCAAAAGGTAGGAAGTATGCAACATTTTCCAAAAGTTTCAGTTCAATGCCTTTGGTGGTGGGCTTCAAGGTTAGTTCCCAAGGAAACCTCCATTGCTCACAGAACAGCATGTTAAAGCCAGACTTAAGTTTGCCCTCAACCATTTTAAACATGGGGATTAGTCTGCTCTTCAATCTGATGAGACAAAACTGTAGTTGTAGAGAAATATACTGCTAGTCTGGTTTTGGTTGCCATTGGCTCACCCAGCCAATGTCTAGGACCTTTGTTGTGTCACTAGACTGGATTCGCTGAAATCAATTAAATGACTTTTTTTTTTTAAATTCCTTTTTAATTTGTTTAATCGAGTTCGTTGTCTACGTTCAGGACTTGTGTGAAAATCTTCTGATGTATTGAGTCATTTTTATACATAAATGTAGAAAATTCGGAGGGTTGCAAATACTTTTAAGCTACACTGTGGCTATGGAGTCCCTTGGCAGTGCTCTCTCTGGGATCTCACCTAGAGACACAAAAACGACTGTTTGGTGCATGGCCTTCTCAGTGACATCCATCGACCTGCCATCAGAACTCAACAAATTTAAATAATAAAACTGAAAAAAAAAATTTTTTTAAAAAACCCCAGGAAGTATTGGGTTAAAATAGTCAATTACTGATTAGTTGTTTCAACACTAAGTTTAAGTTTAAGTTTATTGATATTTAGAGTGCAGTATCACCATAAGCATGGTCTCAAAACACTGTACACAGAGATACCCTATGAGCTCATGAGCAACCACATGAGTGTAATGTATGTGGAGTCATGGATTCAAATAACAATAAGTTAGAGTAATAAATTAAAATGAAGAAGAATAAAACAAGAAATAAAAGTTTCAGTAAAACAAATATAAAACAAGTATAAACAAATGTAAAACTAATGTAAAACTAATGTAAAACAAATATACAACAAATGTAAAAGCATTGAAAAAGAACCAATTCATGGGTTATAGGGTAGGCCATAGTGTTTTGAAAAGAGGAAGGTTTTTAGTTTGCTTTTGAAAATATTTGCGGAACTGGCTTCCCTAACATGCGATGGAAGACTATTCCACAAATATGGGGCTCTAAAAGCAAAGGAGCGCTGGCCTGCAGATTTGGTTTTTACCCTAGGAATTGTCAGGAGGCCCGCATCCAGAGATCGCAATGGGCGCGAGGGGGTGAAGGGGGTTACCAAGTCTGACACATATGAAGGTGCAAGTCCGTTTAGTGCTTTATAGGCTAAAAGAAGAATTTTAAAATCTGCTCGTGCAGGAATGGGTAGCCAGTGTAGTGAGATTAAAACAGGTGTTATGTGTGAACTTTTCCTTGTTTTTGTTAAAATTCTGGCTGCTGCATTTTGAATTAGCTGCAGAGATTTTAAAGTGCATGCAGGCAGGCCAGAAAATAATGCATTACAATAAGTCTAGATGAGACAAATGCATGTACTAGAATTTCAGCATCCTTTAAGGATAGCATAGGCCTGATTTTTGCAATGTTGCTTAGATGGTAAAAAGC
>NC_140345.1:14383131-14415131 GCF_963514085.1 Chelon labrosus
AATTTTGGAAATGTTTAAATGTTAAAAATTGATCCAAGGTGACACCTAGACTTTTAACAGTTGTGCTCTCTGTTATAAAACAGTCATCGACACAGACTCTAAAATCCTCAGCGTGCTTCGTCTTCCGTGGTCTTATAACTAACAGCTCTGTTTTGTCAGTGTTTAACAATAAAAAGTTTCTGGACATCCATTTCTTTGTGTCTGCTATACAGGCCTCTAGGTTGTTGAGCTGAGTGGAGTCCTCTGTTTGTATAGGCACATAAAGCTGGGTGTCATCAGCATAGCAGTGAAACCTGACATTAAAGCTGCGTAGTATGTTACCAAGTGGGAGTAGATAAATACAGAACAAGATGGGGCCCAGTACTGACCCCTGTGGCACACCAAATCTTACATCCGCAAGCCTAGATGTAGCTTCATTGTAGGTCACATAATGAGTTCTGTTAGACAGGTATGAATGAAACCATGAAAGTGCAGAGCCCTGTATACCTATATTTTGTTGTAAGCGGCTTAGTAGTATGTTGTGATCTATTGTATCAAATGCTGCGCTTAAATCAAGAAGCAACAGTAGTGAGGTTTGTCCGGAATCCATTGTCAGTAGCAGGTCATTAGTCACTGTAATTAAGGCAGTTTCAGTAGAATGACCAGAGCGGAAACCAGATTGAAATTTTTCAAATAGGCTATTTTGGGATAAGTGGGATATGAGTTGGTCAGCGACTGCTTTCTCCAGTATCTTAGACAGGAATGGTAAATTTGAAACTGGTCTGTAGTGCTGTAGGACTTGTGGATCCAGAGTTGGCTTTTTAAGTAGAGGCTTAACAATTGCTTTTTTAAAAGCTGAGGGGACTGAGCCAGTCAGAAGAGACTCGTTTAAAATGTGAAGACCTGAGCTGAGGAGGGTAGGTAGCAGTTCCTTAAATAGCTTTGTTGGTATAGGGTCTAGTGAGCAGGTGGTGGATTTTGAGGAGTTAACTAGCCTCATAAAAGTTTCCGGAGAAATAGAGGTCAGCTGAGATAGAACGACCGTGGGCTGAATTGATGCAGCATCTGCTGCTGTATGGGCATCAGTGCAGTCTATTTTATCCCTGATTAGGTCAATCTTGGATGTAAAAAAATCCATAAATTCATAAGCTGAAATAGCTGCTCTCTGTGTAGTGGTATTCTGAGTAAGGCTGGCAACTGTTTTGAAGAGATACCTGGGGTTGTTCTTATTGGAATTTATCAGCTCTGAGAAATATGACGTTCTGGCGTTTAACAGAGAGTTTTTATATGCTCTGAAGCTTTCGGACCATAGGTTATAGTGAGCCTTAAGTGTAGTCTTTCTCCAAAGACGTTCAAGTTTCCTGCACTTCTTTTTCTGTTTACGCATCTCGTCACTGAACCATGGAGCAGCTTTAGTCCGAGTCTGTCTCCGAGTTTTTAGTGGAGCGGCAGAGTTCAGGACGGCAGTTAGAGCGCTATTGAAGGCCTTTATTTCTTAATTGGATCTGATCTGTAATTACAGCAGGGTGTCAGTGCACCAAGCCATCCATCCAAGCCCACCAGCTGGCTTGTAATATATCAAACACTACCCTGTCTAACCCAGTGTGTGCTCTAAAGTTATTTTCAAGGACCTCACTGCATTTGGCTACATTTATTCTTTCAACAGACCAGTCTGACTAGTCTCCCTGTCCTTTCTGCAGAGAAGTACCTCAATAGAATAATGCCGCAACCACTACCATGCTCCAACGTAGACATGGTGTTAGCAAGGTGATGAGTAGTGCCTGGTGTTTGACAAACATAGTGCTTGGAGTTCTGCCCAGAGAGTTCAATTTTTGTTTCATGAGAAAATTCCAGTAATTTTTAAGCAAGTTATTGCAGTCCTTTTAAAATTAGTTTGACAAAGTTCAAGCATGCTGTAATACCTTTTACTCAGTGTCTAGGTACTGTACCATCAAGTACTGATTGATGAAGTCCTGCTGCATCTTTTTGGGAGGTGCTCTCATCCCAGCTGAACCTCTGTTTGAATGTTTGTTGTGTTCTTACTCACCTCTCTGACCAGGACCTACTGTCCCATGGGAAATTCAGTGTCCACTAATAATATAAATATATAATGCTGTGTCAAAAATATACAGTGGTAACAGCCCATTTAGCATAATTATATGTGGTATCACAGCAAAGTGTCAGAATATTTCTATATATTTAAGATGTTTTTTTGCTTTATTTATATACAGGTATCCGATCAGATGTAACTCGCAACAACCAGGATTGTCCTTGTACGTCTAAGAAAAGGTAGGTTTTTGGTTAGCTGTTTTTGTAAGACATTGGTTGCATTTTCTGTTCAATAATCCTATGCTTTTGTGTGCTTTCAGGATTGATTCAGGACTCTAGTTTCCCGTCCTTGCAAAAAATGGCTAATGGGTGGGATTCATACTTTGAAAACCTCACACCTCTATCATCCGATCCAGCGGCTTTGACAACAACATCAGAGTCAGAAGAAACCCTTTCTCAACCTATAGAGAACTTTATTGGACATCATGATTTCTCTGGGACAGTGGCTTCAGATGAGGCCACCATACCAACTTTAAACTTCAACACAAACTATTGCTCAAATCCCAATATTGCAAATTCCAGTTCAGATTGTGTTTTTCAAAGATATTGCAATGATACACAATGGCAGGCTGATGGCCAACAAATGGAAAAAGACTATTTGCAAAAATGTGGAAATAGTGAGATGTCAGATTTTGCTGCAGATGGATCACCAACATCTGGACCTTTCCCATCATCTTTTGGAACAGATTTACAAGGACTTAAGCAAGACTGTGGAATGCTAGCCACATCATTTCTTGAGAACTACTCGGACGTCAGCAGCTGCTCAGATGCAGATTCTGGTGAAATAAGACCTTCTTGTAAATTTATGGCAAGTAATTCACTTCCAGAATCTACAACTGATGTCCCTACTAAACACAGCTCATCAGAATGGTTTTTCACGCATACTGGTAATTTGACCTTGCCAGCTGAAAGTCTGTGCTCAGAGTCTGTGTCAGAGACTAATATAACTTTGCCGTCAAACATGAAGGCAGGAGAAAACATAGTTGAATGTGCGCAAGGCGAGATGGAAAGTCGAAATGAAACAGTCCTGTCCTCTACTACCTTTTTAATTGCGACAACTACAGAAAGTGAGACTGTACATGATAGAAATGATTATGACTGTTGTCAAGATCAGAAACGAAAATGCGATATGGAGAGAGATCGTACACAAAGTAAATCTTCAGACATCCTGAGCGGCCATGAAAACTTGACTGGAGATGGCAATGAGGATGAACAAATCTCTTCAGCTGCTTCAAATGACAATGAGCAGGATCACTTTGATGAACAAGTGTTAAGAAAGAAAACAAATGAATTATTCAACCAAGAAAACCAGGAAGTTAATAACCCAGGCTCCACAGATGGTCAAGATGGAGAGAGTGAAGCTGAGCAAGACAAAAGTGGGGTACTAGAGAGGAAGTCAGAAGGATCTCTGGAAAATGACATTTTTGAAAAACATGAATCTGCCACACCTAATTCCACTTACTGTCAAGGTGAAAATATGGAAACCAACAATCAGGAGAATGATACCCAGGCAAATACCTCTCACACTTCTGATCCACCAGCGATTCAGGTATGCCGTTCTAAAGATACTACTCATGACTTGCAGCAATGCACGAGTAACAGTCATGATGTTGAAAACTCTTTGCTGTTATCAGAACACCAGTCCTATGAAAGTGTAGCCCTAAACAATGTTTGTAGAAGTCTTGCTTATATGAGTGATGGTAATTTGAGCGATGCTAGTGCAAGTCTTCCAGAATCCTGCTTGCAACCAAATGCCTCAAGCGATGACATACAACCCTGTTTAAAAACGGAAGTGATGAGTCTGCCAGAGACAAAAACCCCAACCTCCTCTCCAGTTCAAGACTGTAGTGGTTCCAGTGCCATTGATGACAGTCTTACCTTTGATGCTAATGAAAAGCACAAGCAGAGTGTTGCTAGTCATCCAGAATTTGGCTTACAGTCAGATGGCTCAAACACAAACGTACCTCCCTGTATAGGAATGGAAACTACCACTCCTACAGAGACAGAAAACCCAACCTACTCTCCCGATCAAGACTGTAGTGGCTCCCATGTCACTAGTGACGATCTTTCTCTTGGCACTAGTGATAAGAACAAGCAGAATCTTGCTAGTCATCCAGAATCCTGCTTACAGACAGACGCCTCCAACACAGACATGCATCCCTGTCTAGAAATGGAAATTACAAATGTCTCTTCTGCAGCTCCAGAATTTAGCAACCATGCTGTAACCAGTGACAATAATGGTGTTTTTAGTAGTTTAGTAGAATCCTGCTTACAGCCAAACACCTCAAGCACAGGCATAAATCCTTGTTTAGAGAAGGAACACACAAGTCCACAGGTGGATACAAATACCATCCACTCTCTACATCTGCAACAATCCCTACATACAAGTCCAGTGGCCCAAAAGCCACCCAGTTTTAGTGGAGATATTGAAGCAACACGTGAGTCTTTTGAAGAGATGGACTGCACTGAAAAGGGAGACTCCATCACTGGCTTGTTGTATGGCGAACCACTGTCAAGAGAAGACTCTTCGTGTGACCTTGATGAAACTAAACCTGTCTTAAGTCAATATAAAGAAACAGGTGTGGCGAGACCTGACAGTAACGACATGGACTATTCCGAAGGACCATCAGCTCAAATTAAATCCTCTGCACAAATGAGAAAATTGCTGCACCCTGTTGTTCTACTTAAGACCTTAGAGTCAACAAATGGAAAGAGTAACTCGTATCATTGTGCAGATTGCCAGCACACAACCCATAATGTAGACCATCTAATTGAGCATCACTATTGTTGCCATGCCGTGCACAGTATTGAGTTTTGCAAGACATGTAATCTCTATCTGATGAAGAATGAAGAAGGTGTGAAACACTTGTGTGGCGCTATCAGAGAACGCCCTAAGCTTTCTTCTTATTCTGGCCAAACAAAGGAAAAAAAACATCACGCCCGCCACAGGTGCAGTAAGTGTGGAATCATATTTTCAAAAATAGTTCAGTATATCAAGCACATGCGGCTTCACACTGGCACAACGCCTTTTAAGTGTACTGAATGTGGCTTGTATTTTGCTCAGGCTGGTACCATGCGTAGACACAAGCGTATACCTGGTAGATGCAAGAAGTCCAGACATCCAGTTGGAAATTCTGATGCGGTTGTCAAGAAAAGTAAAACACCAAATGACGTCGTACATAACAGTACATATGCAAATATGTCGAAATGTTATGTTAAGCTTGTTGACATCTCCAAGACGCATCTGTGTGGCAAAGGCTATTCTTTTGGAGAGAAGGAGAAAAAGGCCCTCTCCATTATACACAAGGGAAAAGGTGTGGCAGTTTCATCAAATCAGTGTATCAGAGAAGTCAGTGGTGAGGAAACGAAAAGAGAAGAAAACGAGATGAGAGGAAAATGTAAATGTCCTCTATGTCCACGCCTGTTTAAGTACTCCTATAACAGGGCTCGTCATTTGCGTCACTGTGTCAGAAATGCAATATATGGTGGCAAGGGAAAAGTTGGTGGTAAATATCCATGCCCCTTGTGCCACTCTACCTTCACTTTATCGTCCAACCGATACAGACATATTAAGACATCTTGCTTCCGAGAAGCCATTAATCGGCTAGCAAAAGAGAATGCAAAATCAAGGAAAAGCGGTGATCATCAAAAAACAAAGGAAAATGAGCAGAAACTGCAGTCAAAGGAAAACGAAAGGACAAAACAAGCACCCCCAGCTTTAACAGCTCCCGGGAATGTGAAACGTTACAAATGCAATCTCTGTCCAGCAGTTTATTTTCATCCTTCTGGAAAGTACAGACATATGAAGAAACACGAGTTGTATAAACTCACAGGAAAGATCATTAAGTATAGAAAATCGGCTTCCACAGTCATGTCTAAACCAGAAACCTCATGTAGTATGGAGAATGAGGAGATTAAGGATGACTTAACAACCACTAAAGCAAATAACCGTCTTGCCCTGAGCTGTCATTTTTGTGGAAAATGTTTTGGTTCATCACAGTCACTGAAGAAACATGAACGCAATCACCGTGGTGAAAGACCATACCGCTGTCTGCAATGCGGAAAGGGATTCAAGAGACATTCCCATCTGATTGCTCATAGAACTGTCCATCAGAGTAGGATACAGTGCATTGTATGTCGAAAGATTTTGCCAACTGTTGAAGAACTGATCGAGCATAGAAACACACACCATGAAGGGGGAATGCTTAAATGCCCAGACTGTCATCTGCAGTTCCAGTATCCTGCACAACTCCTTAGACATGTGAATGTCCACAAAAATGGAGAACTCAAGGGACCTCAGCTTGAGGAGAAAACGCCATTAAAGCCACAGCAGAACTTGGAATCTGTGAAAGAGAGAAGTGGAACAAAGCGGCTGCAGTGTTCATTGTGTAAAGAAGTATTCAATGATTCCCAAATACTGAGAAAACATTGTCTTACACATATATCTGGGAATCAGTGTCCATTTTGCAAATATATTTTCGGTAGTCGCCGCTATTTGCTGTTGCATATGGTCAAACATACTGGAGACAAGCCCCTTTCCTGCACCAACTGTGGAAAACAGTTCTACCGTCACATCTACCTTCAACTTCACAGTAAGACGTGTTTGCCTTCTAAAACCAGGCAACAGGTCTCAGTTATGTCCGACACCAAGCCAAAGAGACCATATCAGTGCTCCTATTGTCCACGGACATTTGGCAAAAAAATACGGATGAAAAATCATCAACATGGCCACAAGAGAAATTCTTTGCTTGAATGTTCAAAATGTGGGCAGTACTTTGGATATACAAAATTAGGTCAACATCAGAGACAATGCGGAGAGATTACAGGGCTCAGTACGGGATTATCTTCTCCTAATGGCAATTCTGATAAAAACACTTCACAGACAAGGCAGAATGTCCAAAAGATGCCTTTGCAGTCAAATGCAACCAAGATGCTTCAGTTGAAATGCCCTCACTGTACACAGGTGTTCAGATACAGATCACTACTCTTGAGACATCTTGTTTCACATACTGGTTTGCAACCCTATCCATGTATGCATTGTGGACGCAGATTTGGAAGTCGGTCAACGTGTTTGCAGCACGAAGCTTTCTGCGATGGTGTTAACAAAGAGAAGCTATCAAAACGCAAAAGTGATGCTTCACCAGAACAGCCAAACATGTCTGCAGATGCCTCACAGAAGCCCAACGCAGATGTTGATGTTGCGTACAAGTGCAGATTCTGTACAAAAACCTTCATGAAACCTAGAAACCTAAGACGTCACATTTTGACGCATAATGAAGTCAAGCCATATCGTTGTAAAGTCTGTGACTGCTGCTTTTCGAGGTATGATCATCTCAAAGTGCATCAGGCTCGCTGTAAAGGTAAAAAAACAAGATTGGAGGTCTGTATACCCAAAGTCAGTTTAGATGATGTTGGCAGGGGTTGGCAAATTAGGTTTGGCAATAAGCCTACTAAAATGCAGGAGACATTTCAGTGTGAAGTCTGTTTAAAAAGCTTCCCAACCCAGTCTAATCTTTCCCGACATTTCACTCTGTTGCATGCTGTAAAGCTACACAAGTGCACATGTGGTTCTTCGTTCTCTCATGAAAAAACTCTGAAAAAGCACAGGAAGACAAAAAGATGCAAAAGGTCCATTGAAACGAATGCTTCTCTGCCCATTGTAACTAATCCACCAGCAGAAAATGTGACAAGACAGCTCGATGAGCCAAGATCTCGAATTTTACAGAGGATCCATCCTTCTTTTGCAAAAAAGTACAAATATGTATGCAGTTATTGCCCCCGTGCTTTTAGAAACAGCTGGCAATTAAGCGTGCACACTCGCCTGCACACAGGAGAGAGGCCATATCCCTGTGAATATTGTGGTATGAGATTTATCAGGAAGGATTATGTAAAGCGTCACTTTGTAAATTGCACCAAGAAGAAACAGCAAAGTAAAGTGCTTTGTGACGGATGTGGAGGATTTTTCTCTATAGACAAGCTTGGAGAACACAAAAAAAGTTGTACTTTAAGACCAAATTCTTCAGTGTCGACAGTTTGCCGAGAACAACCATCAACCTCTCAAAGTCCACCAAAAGGCTTTTCTTGTGCATACTGTAGTTCCCGCTTTCTGCTATTTTCACAGCTCCAAGAACATTTTTTAAGTGCACACAAGCTGGAAACAATGGTTCCACCAGTGTCAACTGCTCCCCTACAGCAACTTCTATCTGATATACCAAACATAAAAGAGGAGCCTTTGGATGAGAGTCGTGATGTTGCTAATTCAACATATAAACTAGACACAGCTCTGGAAAGTGAGGTCCCAAAAAGTTTTTTCTGCCCAGATTGTGATATGTCCTTTGCAAGTAAAGCTGGACTAACTGGTCATCTGCGTTCACATGCAGGGGGTCATCCTTTTAACTGTAAAATATGCCATAGGGGATTCTGGAATAAAAGCCTTCTTCGAAATCACCACAGAAAATGTAGAAATGGGTATATTGTAACCCAGCCATTGGAAGTCCCATTGAAAGCAGAAATTGATTTTGCACTGAATGACTCTGTTCTTCTGTTCAAAGAAAGCTCCAAAACAACTGGAACTGGTGTTTTGCAGACCAATTTTTCCTGCAAAGATGACCCACAGAATTCTGAAGAAAATCAGACGCAGAGCAACTCGGGTAAAGAAAAAAAACCTGTTCAGTATCAATGTTCAGAATGTGATAAGAGCTTCACCGATGGCTTAATGCTAATTAGTCACCTTGAAGACCATGGCAGACAGGAACAAGAAAAAAAACGCAATACATGCACGAAGTGTGGGCGGGTGTGCAGTACCCAAGGAAATCTTGAAAAACACATGAGAATCCATGCAGATAATCGGACATACCCTTGCCGTGATTGCTCCAAGGTACTTAACACCGTATCTGAACTTGAAATCCACAAAACATTCCATGATCCTAGTAGGCCTTTCGCTTGTAAACTGTGTACTCAGCGGTTTTGGACAAGACCAGCTTTATGTTGCCATTACAAGGAAAGTCATGAGGACAGTGTATTTTCTTGTCGATTCTGCAACAAAATCTACGCAATCAAAAAATCTCTGTCAAGACACTATAAAAAATGGCATCAAAAAGAGCAGAGGGATGCTGGGAGTACTGTGCAGAAAAAGAGCAGCAGTGAACAACAATTCAGCAGTCACGTCAGTACAACTGGTGAAAGTGGTGAGGATGAAAATGACAGCAGTGAGAACAGCGACTCGGACTCTGCGCCATACTTCCCGTGTCACGTGTGCGGCAAGACATTCACAACATCAGAAAGTCTTGAGGATCATCAGCTGTGTCACCTGGGTGAAAAACCACATGAGTGCGAAGAATGTGGTAGATGTTTTTTCCAGGCATCCCAGCTGCAGCAGCATCAACGAATGCACAAGTCTGAATTTCAGTGTCAAATGTGTGGAAGGGGGTTCGTTTCTCTCTTTGCCCTTCGTAAACATAAGCATACTCATGGCAAGAGTCGTCCACACCGTTGTTCCAAGTGTCACCTCAGTTTCACAGGACCTGCACATCTAGCAGAGCACATGTCTACCCACCGCGAAGAGAACTTTCCATGTGATATATGCAATCGTGTGTTTCCTTCCAAGAGTAGTAGAGCTGAGCATCGGAAAAGCCACTCCAAGTCAGGTGACCATCCCCAACCTTCAGTTTCAAGAGAACGTGATCAGTCTGCTTCACCTTCTCAAAGCTCATATGCCTTTAGCACAGAACTTAAATATCGTTGTGGTGTCTGTAGTGAGCGTTTTAGAGACCCAGAGGAGCTGTCGGAGCATGGTTGCATGGAAGCCAAGGAGCGACCCTACTCTTGTACAGACTGCAACAAACATTTTCTTCATGCGTCTCACCTGCAAAAGCACAGGGCCACCCATCAACCATCATATTCTAAAAGGAAATATTCATGTAGTGAATGCACCACTATTTTTTTCTCCCCTCAAAACTTCCTCAGCCATCTTAAAAACCATGTTGATAGCGCAGCAGAAATTAGACGTGGTACTGAGGGCAAAGATGGACAACGTTCATACAATATCATATGCCCAGTCTGCCAGAAGTGTTTTGCCGGTGCCACTGATCTGATTCATCATTTTGCCATCCATATTGAAACAATGAAAGATCACTCTGGAAGTAAGCTTGGAAAACGCAAGCACCCTCATTTGACTTCAACAACTGGCTATGAATGCCAAGAGTGTGGTCAGAGCTTTTTGGCGCATGATGCTCTCCGCCAGCACCGTTGTTCCCGTCAGCAGCAGGCGATTGTGGAGACCAAACACTCAAAGCAATCAGCTAAGACATCCAGTCCAAGTTATTATCATCAAGCAACAGCTGAAGAGGAGGAGGTTGATGTCACAGGAGAGGACTTGTTCAATTGCCCCACTTGCTCAATGCAGTTCTCCTCCAAAAGTGGTCTGTTAGACCATCAAAACACGCAACATCCTAGTGGGAAGCCATTTAGGTGTGATTTCTGTGGGAAAACATTTGCCAAGAGGAAGTACCTTAGAGAGCACGAGCGTAGGCATAGTCTAAAAGAGACGCCTAAGAATGAGTTCAAATGTTCCCAGTGCCGCGCCAGATTCAGTACATCACAAGACCTGTCTTTGCATATGAGACTGCACGCAGAAAAAGAAGTTGGGCAGTACCGTTGTGACATGTGCTACAAGTCATTCAGCCAGTGGTCTCATCTAAAGCAGCACCAAGAGAGTCATGTTGGTGAAGTTGTATACGAGTGCACAGAATGTGACAAAGCCTTTGCTTTTCCTCACCTACTGGAGGACCATCAACAGACTCATGCTGGCTCCTCCCAGTAAAGGATCTTATATACCTTATCCTCCCTTTGAATGACTCAAAGTAAAGAATATTGAAATTCCTTTCATGCCTTACAGCTGACTGTACCTCCTCAAATTTTAGGTCCACTTTATTATTATTTTTTTTTTTTTGGCCATTGTTACATTCTCAGAAAGCTTTTGGCTAATGTCTCCATAACAGAGCACCTTTTCCTGCTTTTTTTATGTTATTTTATAGCTCTAATACTGGGATTTGTACACTAAATTAGCCAACTGGTTTCTTGAAAAAAAAAAAAATTGTTTGAAATTGTTTACTCAGTTTTGTTGACCGTATATGAAGTTTACACAGGTCATTTTAATCCATTGGGTATTTTTTAGTTTATTAGGTTCCTGTGTTTGTCAAGGCTTGTATTTTTGATATCTTGTACAGATGTTCTAGAAATGTTTTATTTGAAAATCCTTTCACAACCTGAGAATGTGACGTTTCTTAAGAAATTTTAGTTGGTGTGTTCAACCTTGGAGTAAAGTCAACTAGAAAATCCATTTGAGTCTCGACTGTGTTTCTTTGTTCTTTGAAGAAAACTCGCAGAATGGAAGCTACGGACCTCAGCTATCGATTTCATTCGACCAAAACAGTCAAACGAAGTAATTCATTCACAAAACTTAAGGCTAGCATGATTGCATTCATGATCTTGATTTTCTGTCTGATTATGGTGATTTAAAGATAAATCAATGTGTATCCCTTCATATCAAAATGGAAATTTAAGAAACAGCTGCAATTTTGATGCTCTCAGATGTAATATAAATTTCTTTCTACAAAGAATTTGAATAATGGTTATGAACATGGGGATTTATGTTTCAACTACATTTAAAATTAAGTAGTAGATAGTCCCAAATATGTTAATGGTTAATATTCATACATTGAAATACATGGCTGATTAAAGACTCCTGTTGAAGACGATGCTTGCGCCTGGATACACAATGGTTACAGTGGCTCAGCAGGCTTGTTTGTTGTCAGTCAAGCGTACAATTATCCTGGTTTCTGTAAAAAGGAACTTTTTTCATCACTGGTCCCATGCCGAATGCAGAACAGATTCAGTTACCTGGCAGGGCATGCTTTCTGACATACAGTCTCGATAGTGTTCTGTTACCTTCATAATATAAGTAACAGTTTGCTCTGTTGTCCTATCATTACTTTTTACTTGTAACTAGTTTCACCTAAATCACGACCTCTATCAAGTCATCTTGAATCCCACAAATTTAACCTAATCTGTCCCTGCCACAAGAAGTAAAATCCTGATTTACTGGACCAGTTCTTAAAACGGGAACCTGAGAGTAGCTCTATCATTTTCCTAAATGACAAGCAGGGAGGGAAATAGTCACTTCAATTGCTCACTGATTTAACCAGATTTTTTGCATAATGTTACATTTAAGGAAATACTAAAGTAGAGATAAGTGCAGATCATTTGCCCAACAACTTTTTTTTTTTTTGCTTTTTTCGCAGCACTTTTGCTGCTACTACTAGTCATTATTCTTTATCCAATAGATTTTAAATGGACAGTCTGTCCATTTGGGCCCCGCAGAAAATGTTTCACCAGGAAATAGCCCGTGACAACGTCCAAACTATTGCGACATTTACAATCGCGGACGACTGGTGGATGTGGTGTGACCACTACCAGTCAACCAACACAGTCAAATTGCACCTCTTGCTCGAGTCGGCGCTCCAGGCGAATTTGGGATTGTCAGTGTTGCCTGGCTACTGGCTTGCGCAGTTGTACTGTAATGAGTGAAATAAATGATAAGCTTCAAGCGCATTAAGTTGTAGAGCAGACTTGGACACGATAAGATAATCCTTTAATTTATCCCACAGTGGGATATGTGTAGAACCCAAAAGAGGGGAAGTGTAGTCATGCACTCCTCTGATACAAACAAAAGGTTCACAACCTTTGAGTCCCAGTGCATAACAGATATTACACTTGCACTTATGTGTGTCTTTCAGTGGCTGATATTGGGAGTTGTAAATGACGCCACCTAGGGATCAATAAAGTGTTATCTATCCCTTAAAACCAGTAGTCTTTAATAATAATAAAACATAAAAGCTCATAAACCGAGTGAGGTGTGCGACTGCACCCTCTTGGCATCAGCTGCATTACACGCCACACACACACACAATGGACAAAATGAACATAAAAGGGAAAGTGCCGGATGTAAAAATTCAGCAGCATTTTTATTAGACCGAGGAACCTCATGTGATCTGCAACATCAACGGTGGCCTCTTGAGACAGACCCACGGACCCACGGACCCGGCGCGCGGGGATGTGCTTCAGGGTCCTCGTCGACTGCGCCTGCGCCGTGTGAACCGTTCCGCGCCTGCCGCAGCTGCAGCTCCACAAGCTCGGTGCTCCACTTCCTGGCACAACATCACGTTTACTTACTCCCCACAGAGCTCAGCGGACCTGCGTTTCCCTGGAGAGGTTTTCTTGTGTGTGTGTGTGTGTGTGTGTGTGTGTGTGTGTGTTTGCCTGTGCATGGACAGATGTCTGCCGAGCCTTTTCTCCTCCCTCCCAGCCGTCGCGGGTCCTCTTAGAAGGAAAGCGTCGGCGCTCCTGTGGCTGGTGAGTACGTGAAGATAGAAACGGGCGGGTTGCTGTGCAGGCTGCAGCTTCATAGGACGGTCATGGTGGCTAGCTCCAGTCGGTTAGCTGCTCCTGTCTCCGGCCTTCCTCGGGAACGTGGCGGACCATCCCACACTGGTTAGCTTTCACTAGCAGCACCCTCTCTGAGGTGTTTCAGGTAGCCTCGTAGTCTAAGCCAAGCTAGGAAACACATTAGACGAACAACGCTGACACGACCACCACTGTAGCATAGGATTGGAGGAGGTAAAGGAGATAATATGCAACGGCAACCGTAAGTAAAACAATATCACAGTGTCGGTTTGCATTGTGACCAACATTGGCAAGCTACCGTACATATCTTGAGAGCCCTGTTTATCTGGTGGTGGCTGTTTTTTTTTTCCTTCCAGCAGCGCTCCTTGTCGTGTTTGTGTCCGTCTGACGTTTGGGGTCTTGCTTGCTTGCTTGCTTGTTTGTGTGTTTGTTACTGAGCTCCTTTTCTTTGTCGTTCGCCTCGTCAGATAATGCAAGCCGGGATTTAGGGACACAAATGTCCAATATCTACAGGTTGAAGCCCCCAAGCTGAAGCTCTCTGAGTCGGATTTGAATTTTTGATTAGGTGTCCTGAATAGTTCACAGAGCCCCAGCTTGCCCCCAGATGACTCCCATCTTCAAAGACGCATGCAACACTGCTTCAGTCACACAGTGCAGCAAAATTGTTGAAATCTTTAGAAATCATGGCCGTATAATCTTCAACCAGCCTTTATTTATCTGTTCTGTCACCTGCCGGATCTAAATGGACGCACGGCGATCAGCCACAACATTAAACCCACTGACAGGAGAAGTAAATAACGTTGACTTTTTGTGACGGTACGACGTCCTGACATTCACGTGGATGTTACTTAGACATACACTGTCTGGACAAAAAAAAAGTCACCACCTGGATTAAACTAGGATAGTGGGGAACCATTGTCTTCTGATTAAATCGTGATCGGCGATCGCTTAAAGGTTTGGCGAAATCAGATCGCAGAAAAACAGGGCTATGTTTAATAGTGAAAGTAGGAGCATTTTCACACGTATAATGAGAAAGAAACTCAAGGGATTAGGACTGAACAGCTGTGTAGCCTTAAGAAAACCACTAATCAGTGAGGCTGAACTGGGGGAAAAATAAAAAAAAGACTTCAGTGTGCTAGGGAGCATAAAGATTGGACCCTGGAGCAATGGAAGAAGGTCATGTGGTCTGATGAGTCCAGATTTACCCTGTTCCAGAGTGATGGGGGCATCAGGGTAAGATGAAAGGCGGAGGCAGTGATGCACCCATCATGCCTAGTGTCTACTGTACAAGCCTGTGGGGGCAGTGCTATGATCTGGGGTTGCTGCAGTTGCTCAGGTCTAGGTTCAGCAACATTGTGTGCCGAGAGAATGAGGTCAGCTGACTACCTGAATATACTGAGTGACCAGGTCATTCTGTCTATGAATTTTTTCTTTCCTGATGGCACAGGCATATTCCAGGTTGACAATGTCAGGATTCATCAGGCTCAAATTGTGAAAGAGTGGTTCAAGGAGCATGAGATATTATTTTTACACATGGATTGGCCACCACAGAGTCCAGACCTTAACCCCATGTGCAGAAGAAAGCTCGCAGCCTGACAGACACACACACAAAACTGGTTTAGGAACAACTAAAAAAAAAAAAACTTGGAAAAACAAAACCGCACAAGGTGTTGACCTGGCCTAAAAATTCCCTAGATCCCAAACTGATCAAGTATCTGTGGGATGATCCATAGAGGCCCCTCTCCTCAACCCATAGGACCCAAAGGCCCCCATCCATTCTGTTACCAGACAACACAGGACACCCTCAGAAGGGCCGTGTCCATTCTCTGATGAGTCACAACTGTTTTGGAGGCACAAGGGAGACCTCCACAATAAATATACATGTGTGTGTGTTAGGACGCAATGTCTTAGGTGGTCATAATGTTATGCCTGATCAGTGTTGTTGTTCCTCCCCATACTAGTACTAATTATGGAGCATGCTGGAGTGATACACATGCTGGAAGAGTGATCCCAAACTGTTAATAATTGCTAAAAGAACCATGTTTTTAAAACTAACGCCGAGGCAGGACTTCAAACAAATGTACGGCAGCCTTCATTCAGATTGCTGCTTTACAATACAAGTTTTCCACTGTCATCTCAGAGAGCAGCTTTTAGTACCATGGGCTCTGTCCTAAAAAACAAACAATTGTATGATATGGCAGAGCGGATGGTTACACTAAAGAACGAATGGAAATGTAGGAGTGAAGTGAACACAAAAATAGGCTAACTAGATTAGTTAACAGTGGAGCCATGGATGTCCTCAAGTCCTAAGGCGCTCACTCCAGACCAACTCCAGTCACAGTTTGGTTGACTGCCGTCATGTTAGCGACACAGGCCGTGGCGAAATTAGAAGCTGCACAGGCGGCATCGTGTCAGAATTGTATTGAAAGTAATATTAACGCTCTGTTCACTGTCCCTGACCACCACAAAAGGATAACACAGATTCTACAGTTAAATAATTTTTCAGTTGTCTCATGTTGACTGGCCACACATATCTAACCAACTGGTTTTGCATATGAGTGCAGCTTGGCTAAGACGGTTGTGGTATGTCCCTGCTCAGAGGCAGGATCTCAGCATCACAGGTGTGCACATTTTTTATTTTTTTTTGCTGTGAGGATAAAGTGCAGATGCACCTGACCGTGCCAGTGGAAATGGAGCGTAAATATGCAGCTGTGGGTTTGGATTCCATTTCTGCGGAGTGACCTGATGGATTTGCTGACCGCGGCTGGCTGCAGCTCTGTCTCTTCATGTTTCAATCCAGGGCATGTCTCAGCCCCTGCGTTGGGGGAGCAATGCAGGCAAAAGCAGCTTTACTTCACATTATTTACTGATTTGAGTTGAGGGCTCTTTAAAAGGCTACCTGATGAGGCCTTGTCACAGCAGGTCCATCCTGTGGCAGAGCTGTTGTGGCAGTGGGGGTGTGGTTTTGCCCAGCTGCAGAAGAAGAGGTGGTGCTGACTGGCTCACAGAACAGTTCCAGGGCGAGCTGATTGGCACAGCTGTTGTTCACGGTCTAATCAGCCTTCTCCCTCTCTCTAATGCAGCAGAGTGCCAGAAAGTCTGCCAGATAGCTCACCACACCTACAAAGGCTTATCAACCTGAGCGGAATTCTCTATTTCAATGTTACATGGTGTGTGCATCGCTCAGTGCCAGGCAGGAGGGCACGGGTTTTATGTTTGTGACTTTTATATGTGTAAGCTGCTGTTATCCATAGGTTCTTCCAGCGTAGACGAGATCCTGGAGACAGGATTGGTGCCACACACGTAAAGCTGGTCAATACAGCAGCACCACCACCACACCCCCCGCAACGTTAACATGAATGCTATTCTTTTTGTAATTCTGCTCAGGCGGACTTGCCTCAGGTCTCAAGGTGTTTCTTGGATCTGGCGCTGTTCTTCATGAGATGCCATGCACAACACCTGTGCCAGAAAACTCACCCTGGCACTTCTCCCTGAAACAGTCAGTTCTAATCTTCCCCGCAGGGCAAAACCACAACCTGCTACTACACAATTATTCTGGTGTCCTCATGTTTGAAATATTTTTTTTTGCGTCTATATTCAAGAAACCACAAAGAGCCACACTTATCAGCAAGATGTCTTGTAAACATTAGGGTGAATAGCATTAAAGGGAGTGGCCGCATGTATATTTGAAAAATGTATCTTTATTATTGGGACTGTCTGCTTTGTAATGGTGACATTTTGTATATGTTGTGTGTGTGGTTTACAGAAATCCATCCTGCTTGACGACAACACCTGCCTAGCAGTGTACGATTGGCTGTCCTGATGCTTGGATTACAAGGAACTACGTCACCTACCAAAGTGTACCGTTGTGTGGCATGTTCAGCCACCTTCAATGGACTGGCCTCCTTGCTAGTACATCAGGCAACCCATGCAAGTGCTTTCTCCAAGGCCTCTGCCTCCCCTCCATTACAGACTAACACCAGCTCGAATGAAAAGCCGTTTGTAAGTACGAACTCCTCTAGTGCGCAACCAAACCCATCACTCTTACCTGAGAGCCCTTCGCCGTCCTTCTATATTTGTGATTGTGGAGAGGAATTTCAGGATTTTGGTCTCATGTTAGAGCACAAACGTTCACATACCTCTCAAATGCAGTTACTGCAGCCTTTGGATAATAATGTCCCTGTGAGACCTAGCTGTGATGAGATTTTTCCCACCCAACATGCGTCATGCACTCCTGTAACCCAGTCAGGTTTGGTTCTCAGCTGCCCCTCTACCTCCAAGTCCCCTGCTGCTGTTGAAATACCCGTATTAACGGCTCACAAGGCAGATGTCAGCCTGGAGGATGGGATTGCCATAGTAACCAACCCTCAAGGCCAGTGTACACCCCCTCAAGGTGACGGTGAAGAAGACATGTCGACTGCTGCAGAGCAAATGCCAGAGACTGCAGAGAACATGCATTTCCAGGACAAAGACAATTCTATTAGCAGCAGTGGAGAGAGAGGGAATTTGCCCCAAAAGAACACCCTGATGAAGTTGCTGGCATCAGCTTACATGAAACGCTTTCCGCTTCCTCAGCCTCAGAATCACAGTGAAAACACAGTTGTCCCCAAGCAGGAAGTTGTACCCGTTGATATAACAACAGGAGCAAAGTCGAAGGTGTCACAGGCCAACGATCTCTCTATTGCGCAGTTGAGGCGACTGCTTGCAAAACCCGGCATAAAAACAAAAGCTCCATCCATTAGCAGAATTCTTGAGACCAGTAGGAAGAAGGTTGTCTCTCTAACTAAGACTCTCTCACCTGTTGTGGTTCTTGAGACGCGTCAAAAGCTCATGGATCCTAGTGGTAAGGGCGCATATGGGGGATATCAATGTGGCCGCTGTCGTAGGGTCTTTCAGAACTTGAACAGATTGACGGAGCATCATTTTTTGCACAAAAAAGAAAGGATTAAATGTTGTCGTCGCTGCAAACAGCTGATCATTGGGTGGATGCCCTTGCCTGACAGTCATGTATGTTCTCCTTTAGCAAATAAGTCTATACAGCCATCAAATCCTTTAAAAAGCAAGTTTCCTTTTGCACCCAAAATAATGCCATTTCATAGTCTCAACAGTAAAAGAAAAGTTTTCTTTTGTCCATTGTGCAAGCACAGCTATGCGCGGAGGTGGAACCTCAAAAACCACAAGTGTCATGGTCCAGTGTCCGTCCTCTCTCGGCAGGCCGGTCCCTTAGTTCAGAAAATGCTATTACACAGGTCTAACAGTAATGCCAAAACTGATATAGATGGGATTGACGCTGCATCTCAGACTTCTCAGAAGAGTATTGCTGGGAACACTCAAGTTATTGGCCATGTCAAGGTGGAGGTGACCTCTCCAAATTCTAATGCCTCTGCAGTTTCACATTTGGCCTGGGCTCAACCTGCAAAACACTTCTCCCCATTCAGCCCCAAATCTTCCATGATGGGAGACCACCAGGATCCCTCTCTGTGTGACATTTCACTACAGCAAGGAGAAGAAAACAACTGGGGTGCAGAATCACCCGGCAATGAAGACGCTAATGAAGGGCAGTGGACAATGCCCCTGGATGACGAAATGGAGATGCTTCATTCCGCAGAGAAAGCTGGTGATGATGAAGAGGTGAAGACGTCCGTGTCAGTTGAACATGCAGAAATGGCACCCCAAGGCCTGCGTTATTTTGTCAGGGATGGTGTTAGACGTTACCCTTGTAACAGGTGTCAGAAAACCTATAGTCGAGCATCTACTTTGAGGCGCCATCTGCGACTTTGTGGGTTTAGGCCACGTGCACTTGGGATTGTAACACCGAGTGTCAGTCAGGGTGCCACTACCCCGAATGCAAGCAGTATGGAAAAACTGTTTGCCTGTTTTGTGTGTGGGAAGAACTTTAACCGCAAAGATAACATGATGGCTCACAGAAAGAAATGTCAGTTTCGGCGAACAGTGTCAGATGCTGAAAGAGCGACTGCGCAGCCGAGCGTGCCAGGCGCCGCAACTACAGACTGTCAAACAAAGGACAACGATGGAAGCAATTGGGGCATCATGTCACTGCCCTCTGTGCTGCCAAGAAGAGTGACATGTGAGTGCGGGGTTGGATTTACATCTCCGAGGTTGCTCCTGGAGCACTTGCAAAAGCATGCACAAGAATCATACACATGTCCGACTTGTGGAGAGACCGTTAATTCTTGGGCAGACTATGAAGTTCATCTGCAGATCCATATGCATCCTCATCACCAGCTGCTGAAGGGACTACAACCACAACGATCCCAACCTCTACTGCTGCGATTTCAACAGCAGCAACCTCCTCCTCCTCCTCCTCCTCCGCAACAGCAGCCGCCGCAGCAGCAGCAGCCGCCGCCGCCATCTCCGTCAGTGCGTCAGCCTCCACAGAAACAACCAAACCCAGAGTCGCTTCTAAGTCTAATGAAAAAGCAGCAGCGCATTGTATGCACACGTTGCGGGAACACTTTTTCGACCCGCTGTTCCCTTCGAAGGCACTTATCCTGGAATCGATGCAAAGGTGGGCGGGTAACAAATCTAATCACAAATCCACCCAAAACTTACCACTGTTCCCACTGCAACTCTGACTTCCCCAATGCTATCAGTCTGATATTTCACCAGAGGAGCGGGGCTTGCAAGCCTGCCATCAAGCCTGTCCGTTGTCCTGTTTGTCTTCGCTGGTTTGGCACCGTGGACAGTTTGCAGAAACACCTGCTTACTCACAAACGGTCCGATTCATTTTGCTGTGATGTCTGTCAGGGTACATACCCAAACCTTAAATCGCTCAAAAACCACCGCAGGAGGGTTCATCGAATCATGGCTGGAGACACACAGCCAAAAACACAAGAATAGCTGATTTCTTAACGACTCTTAAGTTTTTCTAGAGAATAGTACAAAAGTGGTGCAAATGAGAACATGACCCATTTTATTATACTTTTTTTTTTTTCATATTTGGCAGGTTTATTTGTAACTTTTTGTGAAGTTACTTTGACTTTGTACAGCTACGTAAGATATTTAAGCAACTTTTGCGTTCCATAGTAGCTTGGCACAATAAAAAGAAAACATCAGCTTTTATTATACTGTATGTTTTAATTACCCTAACCATGATATTATCTTCATTAGCCTGTACAGGATTATTAGTATTTGGTAGGCTGAATTTTATCACAGAATTAGTGGTGTAGCTTGTTGTTATTGGTGTTAATAAAAAATACCAGTGTGTGAAACAACTTGTGTTGGATTCAATATCTTACTCAAGGAATTGACAGAAGAAATTACTTGCACAGTGCAAAGATCGTGTTTTAACATGAAAATGTTATCAGAGGATCACAACTGATTAAGGTTTAAGTGTCTCAAATATAGGCTTAATAATTGTGTTGAATAAAAGTACCTAATATCTCATCTGATCCAAATATTTCCAGTTTGTTAATAAAAACTTGTGAGCAGTCTAAGAATAATCCATGTACCCTATGTGGAATAGGAATAGGATATAGATAGGAATACACTTTGCTGCACTTATTAGCGTGTAAATTAAGTTTCTCAGCTGCAGTTTGAAGATGCAAATTGCATGATAAAATTAGAGAGGATGTATTAAAGAAAAAAGGTAATATGGTTATTTTGTTTATTGTCATTTGAATTTACCCAGATTGTTAACTATATAAAAAATCTAGCTAATAGATGTTTTGTAGTCATAGCGTACGGAAGCGTATTGCTGCCACACTTTAGAAAAAAAAAAGGCTCAATATTATGTAATTATGTGAAAGTTTCTTGTTACA
Organism: Chelon labrosus; assembly: GCF_963514085.1. Taxonomy (NCBI): domain Eukaryota; kingdom Metazoa; phylum Chordata; class Actinopteri; order Mugiliformes; family Mugilidae; genus Chelon; species Chelon labrosus. The sequence goes on from NC_140345.1 coordinate 14,404,464, forward strand.
ACATGATATTTTTCACGTTTTAACAAGATAAGTATCATGTTATTACATGAAATTATCACGTTATTTCATGATAATGATATTTTCACGTTATAACGTGAACATCATGAAATAACGTGATAAATTCATGTAAAAACGTGAAAATATCATATCTTGAAATAACATATTTTCACGTTATAACGTGAAAATATCATCATCATGAAATAACGTGATAATTTCATGAAATAACGTGATAATTTCATGTAATAACGTGATACTTATCTTGTTAAAACGTGAAAAATATCATGTTGTAACAAGAAACTTTCATGTAATTACATAATATTGAGCCTTTTTTTTTCTACAGTGTGGCAGCAATATGCTTCCATAATAGCGAGCGTTGATCATTTCAAAGTTTGAGATTTAACATTTCACATTTCATGGTCAACAATAAAAATGGATCAGGAGCTTCAACGGGTGGGTGTCGGTATAACGGAGCAGAACCCGGATGTTTGTATGTGGTGGTGGTATCCATTGACTTTTCAACAATCCGTAGAAGAAGAAGAAGGAGGAGGGCGGAAGAGACATTGCAGTTCGCATTCCAGGCCAGAGGGTGGCGCTGTTTGCCAACCATCACAACACAAGCAGAAGGAGAAGAACAGTTTTTTTTTGTTTTTTTCCCCTCTTGTCTTTTGGTAGGGCTGACAGGCTAACGGCTACCTGCTTATGCTAAACACCGGCGTGTGAACCTGATTGTGAATGTTTTGCGAAACGACAATGGACGCACTCTTATTTTTCCCCAAGGAGGAGTCATACTATTAATACGACGGCGCGTTCATTTTCTTGTGAAGGTAAGCTAACGATGTTGCTTGTGAGCCAGTGGAGGCTAACGTTAGCATGGTGGGTTGTCGCAAGGGAAGCGCGCGTTTCCCAAAATAACGCTGTACATCGCGAAACGTGGCTAGTTAATGTCATTTTACAGTTAATAGGCAACAATATAATTTGGCTGGTTGAAGCTGCGGCGTGTATTTCACAGCACACCGAGTGCATGGTAAATAACTGGGTAAAGAGTTGTTTAGCAAGTCAGAAGTTTAAGAGTTGCTTTAAGAGACAATCAAATTATCTTAAATATTCAACTGCAGCTAACATTAACCTTGAATAATACATTCAAATGGCTTATCAAGCAGTTCATTTACCCTAGGTTTTACCCTATTTACCCTAGGTAGCTGCTAGCATAATAGCATCTTGTCACTATGTGGCATTCACATGTATATATTGCTATTATTTTCCAGATTCACTTATATGCTGTTTATGATTGTGTTCCTGTTCCATTTGCAGTAAAGGTGCTGTAGTGGGCTCCATGTCAACCTTGCACACGCCCATGCCCGGCCTGATCATGGAGACAGCAAGGCAAAAACAGCAGAATATCGCGAAGGGGGGCTTAACTTCAAACCCGATGAACGACAGACGGTTTTGCTTCAGCTGTGAGCAGATATTCGCAACTCAGAAGGGTCTGGAGGAACACGTGTGTCCCTCTGCAAGTTTCATCTGCTCCTGTGGAACTGAGTTTGCCAAATACAAGGACATGCTGGAGCACAGCACTAAACATGAACCGGGGCACCAAGTGCTTGATCATGAAACAATAAGGAAGCGCAGAATTGAGAGGCGCAAGGAAGAGGAGGAGAAGCTGAAAAGATTTAGGGCAGGTGAGGTTATGTGGAAGATGCCTAAACTGGATAATGTGCCATCAATTTCTTTGCCAATGAAGTCTACCCTACAAGGAACCGTGCAGTCCGGGCAAGTGCCTGGGTTGCACTCGTCTGTGTCACATGCATCTTTGCTCTCAAGCCCCATCCCCTCATCAACAGAAATGCAGAATATTTTTGCAAGTGTCGGTGCACCAACCGTGGATCTGTGGACACTCTATCAGCCTGTTGTACTGGTGCAGACTGTACGCATGTTTAATAGGAAAAAGCCTTACACTTGTGGTAAATGTGGGCAGTGTTTTATGACAAAAGCATCCCTCGTCTCACATCACAGCTCCCATGTCACAGATAAAATTTCTGGCTGTATAGGATGTGGGTTGCTGCTCTGCAGCAAGAAGCTAGTGCCCCGCTTCCATATTTGTAACTCGCCACACAATGTGACCAAATTGAGACTTATCACTGCGAAACCACCAGGTTTCAAGCCACCAAATGAAGTCAGTATCAACAGGAATCCGAGACCCCAGGGGGCTCCGGCCTCTTCCTCTCTACAGTGGAGAAACCAGAAGCACAGTGCAGCCAGTAAAGGGAGTCAGGCCCATCCTGTCACATCCACCCTGCAGTTGAAAGATCAGAATCTTACAGCATACAACAAACACAGGTTTCCTCTCAATGCTTCTGTACACGCTCCCATAAACTCTGCACCAGGTGTAATGAGCAAACCTACTGAGACATCATCTACATCTAATGAAGTTACATGCCGAGTCTGTCATATTCCTTTCGAAACCCCTCAGATGCTTCAGAGACACAAGTGTGTCAAAGCACGAGAGTTCATGGCTCAGCACATGCGAGGTGGCAGACAGCTTTGCAGATTTCAGAGGGTGACACCGGCGGCACGTCCAAATCTCGCTCATATGAATGGTGAGATAAAACTTGGGGTTCCACATTCTGTCGGATTAAAGAAGAACCACGTCATGTCTCTTGGTCTGGACAGAGGGCAAGGGGTGGGTCCCGTCGCTGGGAAAACAGGAGTGGATATTGATGACGACGATGATGACGACGACTGTTACATTGTTGAAAATGGACCAGAAAAACCTGCTGAGGTGATTTACCAAGTAACCTCATCTGTACCCATCAAGACTTGACAACACTAGAGAGGCACATCTAGTTTGCACGTCACACACGTGTTGCTAGTTATGGACCAAATGCATAGTGAATGGCATCTACTTGGTTCATTACACAGGGACACAATGCCCGCTGGATTTTTCCAAACAACTAAAAAAGATAGGGATGCTTAGAATTAATAGCTATGACAGTGCGTCTTAATTAATCTGTATCTCTTTTTTTTTATTATTATTTTGCCTTCCCTGGAGTGTGACGTTGTTGTCCTTGCAGTGGGTGTAGAAGGTTTAAATCAGTAAAGTTTAATATTGAGATGTGTGTGTGCAAGGTTTAACCACGTTTGGTGGGATAACCAGGTACTGTAAAATAGTTTTTGTTTTGTTTTTTAAATGTTTTAGTATGATCAAATTTGTGTTGTGAAGCTGTGGGGGTTGGCCACAATACCTCGTGTTGTGTGTTCTTACCAGCTTTGTCAGACCATAAGAATACAGTATATGATGTATTAAACTATATTTTCAAACCCACGGTGTCTGTGTTCATGGAAGCAGCAAGCATAATCTCTTGGTAAACGAAATAATGTGTAGCGGTTTGACCTGTGTATTTGTAATATATGAACAGCACTTTATTGTACAGGAAATACAACTAAGAGTATGACAATAAAATAGCTGATTATATGTAAACAAAGGTATTATTAGAAAACAACAAAAGTTCAGTTATAAGTGTGTTTGATGGCAGATGAATAGGGAAACACTGAGGTACATTTAAAAACTACACGCAGCATTTTTAATTCTTTCTGACGATGACAGCTATTTTCCTTAGTCACTGACTCATGGCATGCTGCGTTTGAGTCCAGCAGGGGGCACTGTTTCACTGAAACGGCGTCTCCATTGATGACGACGTAAACATACATGACTGTCATTCAAAGGCGTGCGAGTGGCGTTCATGTACCGTCTCTGTGCGTAAACCTTAAAAATTGTGCACAAACCAGCTGCATCGTTTATTCTTTATTTTTAGGAGAAACCGAGCCAAAAGCAAATACACGTTTTTTTTTTGGATGTTTGTAAGTTTGCACACGTGGCACCGATTCACTATTGCTTAAACGACACCGGCAGAACTGAGCTGAGTCAGATGGGTGGGTACCTGCCTCTCAAGAGTTTAAGAGGGGGGCATGTGTTGCTTTTTACCATCTTCCCAGACGTTAATGCCGCGTCTGATACCAATACACACTTTGACAAAGAATGGGTGTCTTTATTTTGTTTTATTTTGTGGCGTTTGCCTCTTTGCAATTTCATATTGATCAAATTTCCCACTGCACCTGAAGTATCCGCTCTCGGCGTGATCGCCACTTTTCCGTGCGTCTTTGTGCGTGAACACCGAGCGGCTCACTCCCGCAAACTGCCCGGAGAGGAGGAGAAAGCCGGGCCCACGCTGGCAGATCAGCCCCGGGGGCCAATGCACCGCTGTAAAAAGTCACAAACCAGCCAGGCAAGCGGCAGGTTATGTCAAGCTTTAGTTAGCCGCAGCTAGCTAGTTGCGCCCGCGGTCAGTCAGTGTATGGCTACGCCGAAACCAGTCCCGACTCTCTCCCACGCAGGCAAGCACTTTGTGTTTACTACCACCAGTCACATTTACCAAAACAGTCTGCAAACGTGTTATTTGCCGCGAAGAAAGTCGCATGAGCTGGCATCGCAGTGAAGGGGGTTTGTTGTTGTGGCCTGTGAGTTACCGCAGCTAGCTGTCTGGCCTACCAAACGATAACGCCTAACTTACATTGTTATCCTTTTGTAGCTTTTAATGGTTAACTGGTTGCTGCATGCTGGAGCTGCCGGATCAGTCATGTGCAGATTGAAATGCAGATGAAACGCCCTGATGGGACGCGGTTACGTGCATATGGGTTTAAATATGAGTCAGAATGAAAAGGCAGCTGATGATGTCTGTCAGTTGTTCTCCATCAGATGATGATGATGATGATGATGATGATGTGTGTCTGCAGTGGAGAAGAAAAGGCGCACTGACATTAGCAGTCGCTGCATGTCTAAAAAGACCAGGCTGGATTTTTGTGCACTGCATGCTACATGTAATGCACAGGAACTGTAGCCCCAGACTTTGAACCATGGTATTTAAGATAAATCTGTGTTGTTATAAATAAAGATGGGGAGAGTGTGTTCAGTGTTCCCAGTTAAACTATGTAAAGTTTTAAATAAGTAAACAGTGTTTTGCCTTTTGTGTGAAGCTATCCACGGGCTATGATGTACTGTAGCTGTTGGTGCTGGAACTCATTTAATGTCGTTCATAAACATCTGGGCTGAGTTTTGTGCATCTATTTGATTGTTATGTAAAACTCTTTCTGCAACTGCTAAAAGAAACTTCCATCTACATGTAGTAAAAACTACAATCTTTGCGTTTAAGTACGGTGTAAGATGTAGATGGGGTTAATAAAACCTTAGGATGCTCCAAGTAAGTCAGGAAGGACCTTCTCAAACTCAACAGTTTTGTATACAACTCTTTGCACTGTTTTGATTAGGAAATCATTTGCAAAGCTTTAAGTGTGTCAAAGCAGCATATGTTAACTGACCAAGAATCCAGATCCAGATTTGCATCACAGTTCCCCGTAGACGCCCGAATCAGTGCGAGTCATTGTAAAAACCTGGCGCAGCATGTCTTATAAACAGTTTGGATTTTCAAACCGGTAGTAATGAAGCCAGGATTTGATAGCATGTTGCCTTACACCTCCTTGTGGCTGTTCAATCCACAGACTCCTGACATGGGGAGTAAAATGTCCTTCAACAGAGGAAGCAGTGACCAAAATACAGTCTCTGAATTTACCTCTGTGACACCTCATCCCCGCAGTCCCATTCATGACCCTTCGGACTGTGAGCAGGTAGCCAGTGAGAAAGACGAACAGACCCCCGAAATCTGCGCTGTGTGTTACAGTCTCTCAGCCTCGTTTAGAAACGGACCAGTCAAGAACGCATTGAAATGATAATGCTATGCTTTTGTGGGCCATGTGGCAACTTTGACTGTACGTACATGCATGTACATATTTAACTGTACAGTTTGATTCTAACGTGATTGGTTTGTATTTGTCCAGAAAGCTTCTCTAAATAATGAAGACATTTTGAAACACGCAATTGTGTTCCTTTAATAAGCATGCTTTTGTGTATATAATAAGCATGTTTTGTGTTCTTAACAAAACTATTCACGAATTAATGATAATGCGTGTTTTGTCTTCCAAAGATGCCTGATGATAAGACACGCGGCGAGGAAAACCTGGACTCAAGATGGGGAGACGGAATGAAAGCAACTGAGCGGAAACAGGGCACCCCCGGACCCCCGAAATCCCAGTCACCTGGGCGTCTGGAGTCTGATGGCCAAGTCGGCCCCGAAAAAGTTGGTGGAACAAGCTGTCGGACCAGTGAGCGCACGCCGTCGCAGGTAAAAATGGAAGCAAAGTCTCCAATGACTCCTGGGAGCCTGTGCAGCTCTACAACTGACAGTCAAGGAAAGCCCATGGAGGTCCACAAAAGACGCGGGAGGCCTCGCAAAATAAAACCACCGCAGATCGAAGAGAAAAGAGGTCCAGATGCGGCTGATCTTGACGCAGTTCAGCACAAGGAGGTCAGCACCACAATACCTTTGCCGACCCGTTTAGAAAACCACGACAGTGAGGATTTGCCAAACGCCCCAGGTGATCACTTAATCAATAATTCGCCTAATAATGTGACATCTGGAGTTTGTGCTGTCTCGGATGATAAAGTAGAAGGCGGTGCGCCGTTGCTGCCAAGAAGAAAGCGAGGTCGGCCAAAAAAAACGGAAATCGCAGCTTTTCAAAGTGTAGTTTCTAAGACTGCTGCTGCCAGGCCTCCAGCTGCTTCTCCTCGTGCTGTTAATTTCAGTGGCCCTGCACGGAGACTGAGGAGTAGAGGAGAGCAGCAACCTGCAGCAGAGGATGAAAAGTCTGAATCTCGGAGCGTGGAATGCCTAAAGCAAAGTGAGCAGACTCCTGCAGAAAGTATAAATACAAACACATTAGAAGGCCTTAAAAGAAGAAGGAGGCGTAAAATGCACCTAGATCCGCAAGTTCCAGCAAAGGTGTCCAAGCTGGAAGATTCCCAAGAGGCCTCTTTAGTGTTGAGCAATGACATAGATTGTGTGGACAGAGCAGAGGCAGATAAGCAAGTGGAACTGAACGCTGACAAACAAGAGACTGATACAGACGGGGGAAAAAAAGGCAATCGGCTTTCCCCGCAGTGTGGTGAAGGACAAGAGCAGCAGACGCAAAAAAAAAAGGAATGTGATAAGTTGCCGCAAAACAGTTGCCCGCCAGAACTTGAACTGGTTGATTCAGAGGGTTTTAACAGCCTAGACTTGGTAAGTCCTACTCAGACTGATGATGCTCAAATAAAGCAGTCAAGGGACGTTAACGTGAGCGAGGAGTCTCAGTCAAAAACCCCTGATTGCTTTGAACTTCAAGCAAATGCAGAGTTGCAGAAGGCGGAAACCTCGACGTCGGATACAGTAACATGCTCTGAACAGACACCTAAAACTGTTGGGATCCTTCCTGCTGTGAAAAGTGAGAACATAGAGATGGAGCTGGATCATTTAAATCCCATGCCACAGTCAAGTAGTCCTAAATCCAATCAGCGCGCTGCCAAAACCACGGTTAAGTCTGAGAGTCCAAACCGTCGGCAGGCTACTTTTAGGTGCAAGAGAGGCGGGAAGAGAAAGAGGAGAATAAATAATGTTTTGTTACAGAAAGAGCGTCTTTTAGAGAACCACGAAGCGAGTGGCGACGCACAAGAAGAAACAAACCGTGTTAATGTGGATAAAGAAGCCGGCTCAAGGTTCGACCCAGAGATCCTTTACACTAAGAGGGGGAATAAAACACTGTTGAAATGTAGTTTTTGTGGCCGCACATTTAAATTTCTGTCTCAGTTCGTAATCCATCAGCGCATTCACACGGGGGAGAGACCGTTCAAATGCGACGAGTGCGGCAAAGGTTTTAGCAAAAACTCGAACCTAAATCTTCATCTCAAGACGCACAGGAAGAGCAACATCTATCAGAAATGTCAGTATTGCAAGATTAAATTCTCTTCCACCGAGTACGCCTCTCACATGGAGACGCATGCACAAGAGCTGGACCAGGAGGACAAGAGCAACAAGTACGAAAGACGGCGCGTAGGCGGCGGCGGCGGCGGCAGCCGTGAAAAGAGCCACGAATTTCATAAAGCAGTTACGGCAGAAAAGAAAGAAAAAAAGGTTTGCCAGTACTGTGGTAAAACATTCCCCTTTCAGTCTGCCCTCATAAGACATGTCCGCGTCCACACGGGAGAGAAGCCCTACAAGTGCGACATATGCGGCAAAGCTTTCGGTCAAGCCTATTTCCTCCGTGTTCACGAGCTCACGCACTGGTCCGTGAAGCGCTACAACTGCACTCGCTGTGAAAAGTCCTTCGCTCATTATAGCAACGCGAAAAATCACACGTGCAGGCCTCTAGGGAACGGTGAGGATGTACAGCCCAACAGGCGCATGAAGCCTTCACTAACGTACACGTGCCACATCTGCAAGAATGTGTTTGAGCATCTGCAGGAGTTCAACAGCCACATGAGAGACCACACCGGTGCAAAGCTGTATCGCTGCTTGTATTGTGACAAGCTTTTTGGCGTGCTGTCTGAATTTAACAACCATCGCAGTCAGTGCAAAGTAGAACGGTATAACTCTAATGCTCCGATAAAGGAGGAAGAGACAATGTCATTAATTCAGTACATAGTGCCTGGTGGTAGGTGGACTTCGGGACACAATTCAGGTCCAGCCCCAGCTGCGACTTGTGAAACTGAGACAAAACAATCAAAGACCGGCCACGGCAAAAGTCCCGCTAACTTAAAGAAGCCGTTCCAGCTGGTGATACCCGCTCACCCTCTCTCACACTTCGTGTCAAAGTTAAACCAGCTAGATAACAGGTCGGACCCCAGGAAATATCTGTGTCCGAACTGCGGGCGATTGTTCAGACACATGGGCAGGCTCCGAGCCCACATGCTCACGCACGCCCCGGGCCAAAGTTACACCTGTGCCTGTTGCGGTAAGACGCTCGGAAACTGGCAAAAACTGTGGCATCACCAGAGAATCCACCGTCAGAGACGCGGGCGCTTCACTTGTCCCCAGTGCGGGAAAGGTTTTCGGTTTGTTGCGCCTTATCAAAAACACATGAGCGAGCACCCGGAGTTCCAGTGGGTGCAAGTCAGGCCTAAGAAAGTGTTTCTGCCTTATCAGTGTGACCAGTGCAGAGACAGCTTTAAGACTCTAGACTTGCTCTTCAGTCATCAGCTCTGCCACGTCTCCTATCAAGACATACACAAGGACTCTGATTTTGATTTATTCATAGATGATCATAGCACCCAGACAAACAAGAATATGCTTAATATTCCCACGGACCACAACGTAGAAATGTCGTACACCTCCCCTGAGGGAAACGACTCTACTCTGAAAGCCTTATCCAAACATCCAGACCCAGTTACTCAACAGTCACCTCTAGTGCCCATGATCCCCTTTGTCCATAGTCCTTCTCGTGAGTTGGGTAATTCTTCTCAGCATCCCAGCCGGACACATTTGAGCGAAGAAAGACAAGCAGGTCATGACAGAATATGTGAAAATGTATCTGGAAAACCCATTACACCTTTAAGAACTGTAAAAAGACAGAGCCAAAAAGCCGCCTTGTCAAATGAAGGGTCTTCAGACGGTGTTAAGTGCGCCGTGTGTGGAAATGCATATCCTGCCATTTCAGACCTTTACCAACATTATTTACAGCATGCTAGAGGCCAAGTGTAAAAAACCTAAATGGGAAACATGGCACACCTTTGACAGTATTAGCAGGACTTAAATAGCCAACATAAAAATATTCTTTTTCGCCTGGAGAACTTGAGGAAGCTCGAAGGAATTGGAAGTTTTGTTTATCCGTGTGCATTGAAATTTGGAATTTTTTTTTTTTTTTTGCTTCCGATAGAAACCACTGCCCTTTTAGTTTCTGTAATTACATTTTTGACTCAAAATGAATGGAAGAAAATGTAGAGAGAAATACTTTCCAGTTTGATGCAGGTGGATTGTGCCAAAGTGAACTACAGCCCAAGATATGTTTTTACGTTAAGTGCATTGACGTTTAACCAGAAGCAGACATTTGTAATAATATTATTGGCTGTATAGCAGTTCTTACGAGTAAAGAAACTGTACTGTACGTCAGTGACCAGTCGTGGAGAATTATACCGTATAATCTGATCAGAGGAGCGGAGGTCAGACCGAGGCGATTCAACAGATGAATTGCATGACTGATTAAGTTAAAGGGAGAATGTTCAACAAATGTCAAACACTCTAACTCATCGTGAGGCATTTATTTAATTTATGTACGACCACTAAATTTAATGGCAAATTTCAGATGGTGCAGATATTTTCATACTCTAAAGTCAAACTGTCGGCAGAAGTTGACTGATTTCAGATTAGTTTTGGTCAAGGGCAAGGGCATGTATCAGCACTCTGTATTTACTTTTCAGGTGTGGATGTCATCTTTGTTCATATTTGTCACGTTGTGAACTCGTTCTGACTGAAATGATGTGACAAACACACGTTCTTGAACTGTTGTACCAAGCATGTTATTATTGTTCACTACTTTGGAAAATACTACATTTTCATCCTTGTTATGATGAACATCTGCCTTGGGTATAATGGAATCAGTAATAAGAAAAAAAAAACATTTCAAAAAGTGTTTCTAAGAAAGACATGTTGATCTGTTGTAGATAATATGCTATAGTTTGTCTTAAAAATAATAAAGTCACTTTTGTATTCATATAATATTGCGTCCGTCATTTTTAGGCTAACATTT